>NW_026991227.1:0-86905 GCF_036250125.1 Pseudopipra pipra
TGGTGACCCTAAAACCTCTGGGGACACACCCCAAAAACCCTTTTGGGGTGAGGGGGAAAACGACCTCCTTTGCCCCCCCCCTCAGTTTCTCTGGGGCTGAGGGGGAGTTTGGTGGGATTTTGAGGTCTGGGGGGGTTGGGGGGCTCTGGGGGCATTTAGGGGGGTTTTGGGGACCCCCCTGACCCCCCCTTTCCCCCCTCCCAGGTCCCTGGAACAGGAATTGGGGTTTGATTTCGGCTCCGAGGGCGAGTTCTCATACCTGTACAACCAGTGCTATGAGCTGAGCACCAGCGAGTGAGGGGGGGCCTCGGGGTCCGGGGGGCTCTGGGGGGGTCGTGGGGGGGGGGTCACTGAGGGGCTCAGGGGGGGCAATAATGGGGGCTGTGGGGGGGGCTCACACCAGTACAACCAGTGCTGGGAACTGGGAATTTTCGAGTGAGGGGGGGTCACTGGGGGTCCTGGGGGGATCTGGGGGGTCATTTGGGTCAGGGGGGGCTCAAAGGGGACAGGGAGAGGGTCGGGGGGCTGATGAGAGGTCTTGGGGGACACTGGGGTGGGTTTTGGGGGTCAAACTGGGGGGACATCAGTGACCATTGTGGTGACACCGGGGGCGGGGGGGGGGCTCGGGCCAGGGGACACTGGGGGCGTCCTGGGGGCAGGAAAGGGTCTGGGGGGTGACAAGGACAGGGAGGGGCTTGGGGGGGTCCTGGGGGACACAGAGGGGGTCCTGGGGGAGGTGGGAAAGAGTCTGGGGGGAGGCAAGGGACTTTTGGGGGACAGTGGGGGGGGTCCTGGGGGGCTGAGAGGACTTGGAGAGTCCTGGGGGGGCAGAGGGGATTCGTGCCCCCCCTAAGCCCCCCCGTGCCCCCCCAGGTACGTTTACCGCCTGTGCCCCTTCCACCGCGTCACCCAGAGGCCCAAAAACGGCGGCTCCGAGACCAACCTGGGGTGAGAGACCCCCCAAACCCCCCCCGGGGGGTTCCCCGTGTCCCCCCGAGCTGACCTGACCCCCCCTCCATGCACCCCCCCCCAAAACAGGACCTGGGGCTCCTGGGCCGGCCCCGAAGGCGACAAGTTCAGCGCCCACAAGTACGAGCAGGGCATGGGGTGCTGGCAGGGCCCCAACCGGGGCCACCACGGTGAGAGGGGACCCCAAAACATCCCTGACACCCCCCCCGAGCCCCCCAAAACATCTCTGACCCCCCTGAGCCCCTCATCCCCTGGGGTGGTGTCCCTGTCCCTTGGGGTCACCCGGGGAGGGTTCCCAAGTCCCTGGGGGGGGATCTTCCTGTCCCTTGGAGTGTCCCCATGTCTCTTTGGGGGGTGTCCCTGTCCCTTGGGGTGCCCCATGTCCCCCTGAGGGGGGTCCATGTCTCTTTGGGGGGTGTCCCTGTCCCTTGGGGTGCCCCATGTCCCCTTGAGGGGGGGTCCATGTCCCTTTGGGGTGGTGCCCCTGTCCCTTGGGGTCACCCGGGAGGGGGCTGTCCCTGTCCCCTGTGATGCCCTGGGAGTGCCCCCCAGGTGCTCCCCTGACCCCCCCGGTGCCCCCTGACCCCCCCGGTGCCCCCTGACCCCCCCCCGGTGCCCCCTGACCCCCGTGCCCCCCAGGTGAGGTTGATGTGTGGCACGGACACGGCGCTGGTGGCGGCCACGGAGCCGAGTCGCTGCGAGTACCTGCTGGAGCTGGAGACCCCCGCGGCCTGCAGGGAGCCCCCCGCCCCCCACGACGAGCACGACGAGCTGTGACCCCAGAAACACCCCCGGGACCCCCAGAATACACCCCCTCCCAAAAACAACCCAAAAAGCCATCCGAAAATCCCCCCAAACTGCCCCCTGAGCCCACTGGGAGCCCCCCCAGACTCAAGCTGGGGGGGGGGGTCCTGCCTCAGTTTCCCTCCCCCCAGAACCTCAAGCGACCATCCCAGGATCCCTAATTTGGGAATTTCTGGGGGGTATTCCAATGGGGGGGGGATCACACCCCCCAAATGGAGATTTTGGGGGGGGGGTAGGGGTGGTGTTCCTTCATTTTCCTCCCCCAGAAATTCCTCCAGGACTTTGAGGGACCATCCCAAGATCCCTAATTCGGGAATTCTGAGGGGGAGAACATCTGGGGCGGAGGATGGGGGAGAGGTGAGGATTCTCCCCCCCCCAAAAAAAAAAACTTGATGGATAGAAATAAAAATAAAAATAAATTTTACTGGGGGTGTCCGGAGCCCTGGAATTCCCGGCATTCCCGGACCTCAGCACTCATCCTGGGGCGGGGCTGTCCTGGATCGAGTCAGAATTCCAGGATTCCCGCAGGATCTGCTCCCCCTCCCAGCCCTGGGGAGGGGGGGTGGTCTCGGGTGTCACTTGGAATTCCCGGGAATTCCAAGTGAAAGAGTCTCAGAGCTCGTCGCGGGCGGGGCTGTCCCGGAGCAGGTCGGAGTTCCGGGATTCCCGGGATTCCTGCGGGATCGTGACCCCCCCGGGCCAGGGGGACTCGTCCCAGAGCGTGGGGGTCTCGGTGTCGCTGACGTATCCCGCGTCCCCCGTGTAGTGCGTCGGGAAGAGCAGCAGCGGCTCCGCGGAAAAGGCCACGAGATCCCGGCGGGGGAAGTGCCGGGAATAGTCAGAGCTGGGGGGGAATCAGGGAAACAGGGTGAGAAATCTGAGGAATGAGAGGAAGGGGTGAGAAATACAAAGAAAATGAGGGGGAAAGGGTGAGAAATCCCAGAAAACCACCAGAGAAGTGCTGGGAGAAGCTGGAGGGGAGAGAAAACAGGATCCCGTGTCCCTCCCTTATCCCTCCGTGGAAGGGGTCCCGGTATCCCGGGAACATCCGGATCCCCATGTCCCTCCCGTGTTCCTGTATCCCGTGTCCCTGTATCCCGAGTCCCTCACAGCGGGTGCCGGTCGAACATGACGGGCAGGAATTCATCCACCGGGATCATCTTTCCCAGGGGTTCCGCCTCCAGCAGCTTCCTGGCCCCGCTCAGGGACAGGGCGTATCCCAGCGTCCAGTAGGAATATCCCGCCTCCACCAGGTTCCGGACACCGGGAACGGGGCGCTCCGGGCGCTCCGGGTGCAGCCGCTTCCGGCCCAGGTAACTGAGGGAGGAGGAGGAGGAGAGGGATGAGGGGAGGAAGGGTGGGATGGGGATGAGGGGAGGAAGGGTGGGATGAAGATGAGGATGAAGGCCCCAGACTCACACGAGGTCCCAGGGGTTGGGATGAGGATGAGGATGAAGGCCCCAGACTCACATGAGGTCCCAGGGGTTGGGATGAGGATGAGGAGGGGGATGAAGGCCCCAGACTCACATGAGGTCCCAGGGGTTGGGATGAGGATGAGGAGGGGGATGAAGGCCCCAGACTCACATGAGGTCCCAGGGGTTGGGATGAGGATGAGGAGGGGGATGAAGGCCCCAGACTCACATGAGGTCCCAGGGCGTCCCGGCCTCCTCCAGCTCCTCCATGAGCTCCGTGAGGCGCCGGCGGAAGAAGATCTCGAAGCGCAAATCGTCCTCGAACACCAAGGACTTGCGCAGCCCCCGCGCCGAGATCTGGGAATGATCCCCATCCCGGGCCATCCCGGGAGTCAGCTCAGCTCCCCCCTGCCTGCCCCCCCATTCCCTGCATTCCCTGGCAGTCCCGGACCCCCCTGGATCATCCCCAGACCCCCCCGGCCCCCCCACGACCCCCCAGACCCCCCTCACCTCCTGCCAGACCCGGCAGTGGCTGAGGAAGCAGCTCAGCTCCCCCCGCCTGCCCCTCCCAATTCCCTGGATACCCCCGGATCCCAATTCCATGGAGCCCCCCCAGAGCCCCGCTGAGACCCAGACCCCCCCAGGACCCCCCAGACCCCCCTCACCTCCTGCCAGACGCGGAAGTGGCTGAGGAAGCAGCCCACCTCCCCCCGGGTGAGGGGCCGCCCGTGGAAGGGGTCCCGGTATCCCGGGAGCATCCGGATCCCCAGCGCCTCCACCTCGCTGCTGTTCAGGGCCCTGCGGAGCCAGGGGGGCTTCCAGAGGGGGATCCCTTGGGAAAGATTCCCCCTGGAGACCCCCCCGGGAGCCCCAAACTCACCGACCGTCCACGGCCTCCACCAGTTTGCAGGAAATTCCCTGTTCCCAGAGCGTCCGGAGCATCCGCGCCCGGCGGTCGGAGCGGCGCTGCAGGTTGATCAGGAACACCTGGGAGAGGGGGGAATTCGGGAATATCCACCCAAATCCCAATGGGAATGGGAGAATCCACCCAAAACCCACAGGGGAATGGGATAAACCACCCAAAGTCAGGAGGGGAGTGGGATAATCCACCCAAAATCCAGAGGAAAAGTGGGAAAACCACCCAAAATCCAGTGGGGAATGGGGTAATCCACCTGGAATCCAGAGGGGAGGGAGCAACATCCAGCAGAAAAGTGGGAAAACAAGCCAAAATTCGGAAGGGAAGGGGGGAAAATGACCCCAAATCCGAAAGGGAAGAGGGATCCCATCCCAGAATCCCGAGGGAATGCCACACTCACCTCGTCAAAGCCCATCTTGTCGGAGACCTTGGGGGGCACCCACACGTGGGGGGAGGGCTCAGCTGGAGGGAGCTTCACTGGGAATGGGAGAATCCCACTGGGAATCAACCCCGGAGCCCGGAGGGGACATTCCCAATCCCAAATATCCCCATCCCACCAGGAATGAATCCCTGAGCCTGGGTGGGACATTCCCAATGCCCAATTTCCCATCCCAGGAGTCTGGGGGTGACTCCGTGTGTCCCCCCATTCCATGCCAGGCTCCCAAGGCCCCGGATCCGTGTGGATCCCGCCCCTCACCCATGATCTCCAGCTGGACGTGCAGGAAGTTGTCGGCCTCGTCCCGCAGGGAGCTGTGGGAGCGCAGCGGGACCGGCAGGAACCCGAACACCTCCCGGTTACTGACGAACATCTGAACCCCTGGAGTGGGATCAGGATCAGGAATGGGATTGGGCACCCCAGGAATGGGGATGGGAACAGGGGGTGTCACTCCTGGAATGGGATCAGGAGGCGGATGGGGGTCACCCCTGGAATGGGAATCAGGGGCTCACGCTGGGAACGGGTATGGGAACAGGAATAGGGGGGCACCCAAAGCCAAAGCTGGCACAAAGCTGAGCCCACCCCGAGCTGGGCTCAAGGGACTGAAGTCAAGCACAGCCTGACGTCGAGTCCAGCCCAAACCCACCCCAAATCCACGCAAATCCCACCCTAAACCCACCCCAAAGCCCAGCCCAAAGCCAACCCAAATTCCACCCAAAGCCCATCCCATCCCACCCCACCCCATCCCACCCCATCCCCACTGACCCGCTGACCCCCCAAGCCCATCCCAGCCCCACTGACCCCCCCCCCCCACCCGCGTGCCGGCAGGCGAAGGCGAACACGATGATGTCGTCGAAGGCGCCGCTGTAGCCGGGGGGGGGCGGGTGGAAGGCGAGACCCCCCGAGCGCTCCCGGCGCAGATCCAGCAGGAACGTCGAGTGCACCATCGGCACCGCGAAGCAGCCGCGGCGCTCCCGCCGGCGCAGGGGCAGGTAGGCGGGGGTGCGGCGGTAATAGCCCTGGGAATGGGAATGGGAACGGGAATTACACTGGGAATGGGGCAGGGACGCGGGGGTGCGGCGGTAATAGCCCTGGGAATGGGAACGGGAATTACACTGGGAATGGGGCAGGGATGCGGGGGTGCGGCAGTAATAGCCCTGGGAATGGGAATAACACTGGGAATGGGAATAGGAATTACACTGGGAATGGGAATAGGAATGACACTGGGAATGGGGCAGGGACGCGGGAGTGCGGCGGTAATAGCCCTGGGAATGGGAATGGGAACGGGAATTACACTGGGAATGGGAATAGGAATTACACTGGGAACGGGGCAGGTACGTGGGCGTGCAGCAGTGATAGCCCTGGGAATGGGAATGGCACTGGGAATGGCACCAGGAATGACACTGGGAAGAAGGAACGATATTGGGAACAGGGAATGGGACCAGGAATGACACCGGGTCCCAAATCTCACCTGGGGGGTCCCTCCTCACCTGTGGGTCCCTCCTCACCTGGGGGGTCCCTCCTCACCTGTGGGTCCCTCCTCCCCCGTGGGTCCCTCCTCACCTGGGGGGTCCCTCCTCACCTGGGGGTTCCCTCCTCACCTGGGGGGTCCCTCCTCCCCCGTGGGTCCCTCCTCCCCGGTGGGTCCCTCCTCACCTGGGGGGTCATCCCGCACCAGAAGTTGGAGTAGGCGGCGCGGGAGTCGAGCATCGGGGCCACCACGGTTCTGTTCTCGGCCATCAGCAGCCCCAGCGTGTCCGGGTTCGTCAGCACGTTGTCGGCGTCCAGGAACTGGGGGGCACGGGGGGCACGGGGTCAGGGGGCACCCCCTGAGACCCCCAGGGTCAGGGGGGCACCCCATGGTCAGTGGGGGGGACCCTCCCAGGGCCACCCCCCCCAGTGTGGGGACCCCCAGGCCCCCCCCAAATTCGGGACCCCCCCTACCAGCAGGTAGTCGGCCCACATGGCCCGGGCAGCCTCGAGGGCCTCCTGGCGCAGCCTCATCACGTGCTCGTAGCGGGAGGGGCTCCAGTGTTTGGGACCCTCCTCGTCAGGGTACGACCTGGGGGGGTGGGGGGCAGGCTGAGACCCCCCAGCACCCACCCACGGCCTGGGGACACCCCGAGAGGGGACACACAGCCCAGGGAGACCCTCCAAAAACCGGGAAAATCACAGGGACACCCCTCCCCAAATTTGGGCACCCCCAGCCCATGGGGATCCCCCAAAACCTGGATATTCATGGGGACCCCCCCACGCCTGGACATTCACAGGGATGCACCCCCAGCCCAAGGGGACCCTCCGGACCCCCAGAGCTCCCTCTGAGCCCCCCCAGGGCCCCCCCGAGCTCCCCCATCCCTGACCGTGGCTCCTCCTGGTGCCTCCACTCCACCCGGTGGTAGAGCCCCCGGACCCGGCCCAGCCACTCCCGCAGCAGGGCCGACGTGTTGTCCACGCTGTGATCCACGGCCACCCTGGGGGGACACGGGGGGTCACACGGGGGGTCACACGGGGGGGGGGTCACACACGGGGGGTCACACACGGGGGGGGTCCCGTGTCCCCACGGTGTCCCCAGGCCCCCCCAGACCCACCAGAGCACCACCCTGTCCCTGGGGTCCCGTGTCCCCACGGTGTCCCCAGGCCCCCCAGACCCACCAGAGCGCCATCCTGTCCTTGGGGTGCCGCAGCCTCTCGAGCCCCCCCAGCACGAGGGGCAGCGCGTGGGCCGCGTTCCGCGCCAGCAGCGCCACGGCCACGCGCGGCGGCCGCAGCGGCGACTCGGGGTTCCAGCGCTCCTCGGGGAAATAGGCGGCGGCGGGGCCGGGCCCGAAGCCGAGGAGCCCCCCGGGCCCCCCGGAGCCCCCCGGGCCCGGCCCCGGCAGCAGCAGCGGCAGCAGCAGCAGCGCGAGCGGCCACGGCCGCGCCGCCATCTTGGGCCGCCCCCCTCCTCCCTCACGGCCCGCGCGCTGGACACGCCCCCTCCCCGGGGACACGCCCCCTCCCCGGGGACACGCCCCCAACCCGGGGGACACGCCCCCTCCCCGGGGACACGCCCCCAACCCCCGCGGGGGGTTCATCCCCCGGGAAAACCCGACGGGATGGGGGGGGGATGGAAAGGGGGGGGGATGGAAAGTGGGGGGGATGGAAAGTGGGGGGATGGAAAGTGGGGGGGATGTGGGGGGGGGGGGTGTTTTCCAGCTGGAAAACAAGTTCGGGGGGTGTCTTTCATGGAAAACATCCCGATTTTCCCTCTGAGAGCTCCGGGAGGAGGAAGGGAAAGGAAAACCGCCAGGAAAAGAAGCAGCTGAACCTCAGGATCCTGGATCGGCTCCATGGGAACAGCTGGGAAGGAGCCCCGCTGGACAAACATGGGAATCGCTGCTCAGAGGATAAAAAAAAACCCTGGAATTTCTGCCAAGGCAGCAAAGAATTCCAGCTGGGAACATCCCAGCCCCTCATCCCTGCCCCCCTTCATTCCCTCCAGGAAAACACGAAGCTCCACAGCAGCTCCTGAGAGGGAAGCGGGGCTGGGATTGATGGGAACTGGGGAAAGCTTTCCAAAAACCAGGCCCTCAGAGCCTGTTTTATCCCAAAACAATCCCGGGATTTGGTATGGAGGGGGTGGATCCACCCAGAGCTCTGGGAGGAGCAGCAAAGACATGGGAACAAAGTCAAACAAATGGGAACAAACAGCGAATAAAGAGGAATATTCTGGGAAGCAGCTGGAGGAGGGTGAGGGAGTGACACAGAGCGGGATTGTGGCAGATGGAAAGTTTTGGGGATGAGGTTTTTTCGGGAGAGGGGCGGGGCTTTGGCAGCAGCCGCCGCAGGAATTAAAGGCTCTTTTCTGTGGAGAGGATTCCAGAGGGAAGGAGGCGGCGCCGCCGGGAGGGGCCGCGGCTTCTGCTCGACCAAAATCCACCGCGTTCAGCCCATTTTCCCTCCATCCCAGCCCCCTCCCAGTCCATTCCAGCCCTTCCCATCCCTCTCCCAGTTCATCCCAGTCCATCCCAACCCCCTAGGTCCATCCCAGCCCTTCCCAGTCCACCCCAGAGCTCCCACCCCAGTCCATTCCAGCTCTTCCCAGTCCATCCCAGCCCCTTCCAATCCATTCCATCCCTCCCCCCCTAATCCATCCCAGCCCCCCCAGTGCATCCCAACCCTACCAGTCCATCCCCCCCTAATCCATCCCAGCCCCCCCCAGTCCCTCCATCCCAGTTCCCAACCGGATTCCAAACCCTCCAGCACAAAACAATCCCATCCCTGTTTGTGATTCCCACCCGGATCCCCCCAAATCCAAGGAATTCTGACACGGAAATTCACTCAGCAAAGCACTGTTTGTTCCCAAAAAAAGTCCAAAATCCCATGTTTTGGGGCACAGCCCGTGGGATTCCCTATTCCCTGCCTGAAATGTCATGGATCCAGCACCAGCTCTATGCTCTGCAGTGTTTGGGAATACTGGGAATACTCAGCTCCTGGGCTGTCTGGAATGTCAGACTCAAATCCACTCATTCCAGCCCATTTTCCCCCCATTTTTCCCTCCCAGTCCCTCCATCCCAGTTCCCACATGGATTCCAAACCCTCCAGCACAAAATCATCCCGTCCCCGCACATGATTCCAGCCCCCAGCAAATCTAAGGAATTATTCCATGGAAAGCTTGGCAAAGCACCGTTTGATCCTAAAAAAGAGTAAAAAATCCCACGTTTTGGGTCACAGCCCATGGGACTCCCTATTCCTGCCTGGAATGCCATGGATCCAGCACTGCCTCTACGACCCAGAGTGTTTCTCCGTGGGAATACTCAGCTCTGGAACGTGACCAGGACTCATCTCTGGCTCTAAAGTCGGGGCTGGATTCCCAGGGGGACACCCAGCTCCTGGAATGCCGTGGATCCATCCCCAGCTCTACACTCCGGGGTGTTTTTCCGTGGGAATGCTGAGCTCCGCGGCCGCCGCCTCATCCAGGAGCCAGCGCAGGCGCCCGGAGCGCGGCCGGACGAGGGCGGCGGGGAGGGGGGGCTCCTCCTTCCCCTCCAAAATCCGCTGTGGGGAGACAGGGAAGGCGGTGTCCGTCACCCTCCCGACCCCCGGATCCCGGGATCCTCCCCGGGAACGGGACACACCTTGAGCACGGGGGCCTTGGAGGCGCCGGCGGCCACGACCAGGACGCTCCGCGCCGCGTTCAGCACCGGCAGCGTCAGCGTCACCCGCGCCGGCGGCGGCTTCGGGGAGTCCTCGAGGGCAGCGACGATCTCATCCTGCTCCTGGGAACGTGGGGAAAGGGGGGAATCGTTAAGGAAGGGATAAACCACCCCAAAAACAGGGCAGAGACACCGGGGGGGGTGATAGGGTCCCCAGGGACACCCATGGGGTGGCAATGGGGTCTGGGGGGTGACAGACCCCTGGGGGGGTGACGGGGTCCCCAGGGACACCCATGGGGTGGCAATGGGGTCTGAGGGGTGACAGACCCCTGGGGGGGTGACAGGGTTCCCAGGGACACCCATTGGGTGGCAACAGGGTCTGGGGGGTGACAGACCCCCGGGGGGGTGACGGGGTCCCCAGGGACACCCATGGGGTGGCAACGGGGTCTGGGGGGGTGACAGACCCCAGGGGGGGTGACAGGGTTCCCAGGGACACCCATGGGGTGGCAATGGGGTCTGGGGGGTGACAGACCCCCGGGGGGGTGACGGGGTTCCGTGGGGGGCTCACCTGGAGCAGGGGGTGCCCTGGGAACAGGGAGCAGGTGTGTCCATCTGGGCCCACCCCCAGCACCAGCAGGTCAAACACGGGAACCTCCTGCCCCGGGAAAGCCTGGGGGGAAACAGGGGGTGAGGGGGGACACACACACACTCCCTGCAGACCCCTGGACCCCCCCAGACTCCCTTGTGGACCCTGCAGTTCCCCTCAGCTCTCCCAGCTCCCCTCCAGTCAGTCCTGATGCCCCTCTGCCCCATTTTACCCAGTGCCTCCCAGTCCCTCCAGTCCCCACCAGTCTCCCCCAGTCTCTCCCAGTACCCTCAGTCCCCTCCCAGTCCCTCCAGTCCCTCCAGTCCCCTCCCAATCCCCCTTCAGTCCCCTCCAGGTCCCAGTCCCAGTCCCCCAGGTCCCAGTCCCCCCAGTCCCAGTCCCAGTCCCAGTCCCAGTCCCAGTCGTACTCCCCGGAGCTGCTCCCCGTAGTCTCTGGCGGCGGCGGCGGGGCCCAGCCCGGGGGTCACCGACAGCACCCGCGGGCCGGGGGGGGGCAGTCGGGGCAGCAGCTGGGCCTGGGGGGGCACAAGAGGGGGATCAGGGGGTTGGAGGGGGACACGGGGGGGGTCAGGAGGGGGACATGGGGGGCACAGGGGCGGCATTGGGGGGTGACACGGGCCGGGGGGAGTCAGGGTAGGCCGGGGGGTCGGTGGGGGACACGGCCGGGGGGGGGGTCAGGGTGGGCTCCACCCCCCCCACACCCCCGTCCCCGCTCACCCGGTACGCGCCGCAGGTGCTCTCGGGGTGCTCGGGCGGCACCAGCCGCTCGTCGCAGAAGGCCACGAGCCACCGCGCGGGGTCGGCGGCGGCGGGGGCCGCGCTGAGGGCGGGCGGCAGCTCTCGCGCCAGCAGCTCCACCAGGGAGCCCCCCGAGAGCCCCAGCGAGAACCGCCCGCCCTCTCCCTGCGCCGCCTCGGCCGCCGCCTCGGCCACGATCCGCGCCAGCGCCGGGCCGAGCTCCCGCGACGACGGGAACACGGACACGACCGCCATGACACCCGCCCCTGCTGAAGGCGGAAGTGGCGTCACCGGCCTAGAGCCCAGGAGTGAGGTGAGGCGGAAATGACGTCACAAACGCCAAGCGTTGCCTAGCAACGCGGGGCCTAGTCCGCCCCACACAATCGCAGAATCAACCATAGAATCACAATCTTAAACTGCACCAGGGGAAGTTTAGATTGGACAATAGGGAGAAATTATTTACAGAGAGAGGGATCAGACGTTGGAAGGGGCTGCCTGGGAAGGTGGTGGAGTCACTGTCCCTGCAGGTGTTTAAGAAGAGCCTGGATGTGGTGCCATGGTCTGGGTTGGTTGATTCTGTGATTCTGTAATTAGGTTGGAAAAGACCTCCGAGATCATCGAGTCCAACCTGTGACCCAACCCCACCTCATCACCCAGACCATGGCACCGAGTGCCACATCCAGTATCTTCTTAGAGAGATCCAGGGACTCCACCACCTCCCTGGGCAGCCCATTCCAGTGTCTGATCCCCCTCTCTCTGAAGAAATTCCTCCTGATGTCCAATCTAAACCTCCCCTGGTGCAGCTCAAGGCCGTGTCCTCTGGTCCTAAAGCTGGGAAAGGACACCTCCTCCCCACCCAGCTCCCCCCTCCTGTCAGGGGGTTGCAGAGCCAGGAGGTCCCCCCTGAGCCCCCTTTTCTCCAGGCTGAGCCCCCCCAGCTCCCTCAGCTGCTCCTGCTGCTCCAGCCCCTTCCCTGGCTCCGTTCCCTCCCCCGGACACACTCCGGCCCCTGAGGAAGCCCCAGCTGAGGGGGATCATGGGCGTCCCCCCCCCACAACCCCCTGCAGCCCCTCCCTCATTACCCCCCCCAGCTCCCAGTACACGACACCACAGTCACTGGTTTTTAATGGCCTCGCGGTCAGGCACAGCCAAACGGGTTAAAAACGGGCTAAATCGGTTAATCCGGGGGGGCTCCCTCAATAAATATGTCCCTGCCGGCCCCCCCGGCATGGAAACAGTCCCTAGGGAGGTTAATGAGTCACTAATTAGTCGCTAATTAGCGCTGCCCTGTTAATCAGCGCCCGTGGGGGGGTGAACCGGCTCTGGGGGGAGATGGAGGAGCTGGAAAGGTCCATCACTCCCCCCCAAGTTGTGGTTTTCCTGGGAATTCTGCTGTTTTCCTCAAAAATCTTCCTGGAAATTCCCCCCAGTTCCTGGGAAGGCTGGTGTTCACGGCACAGATCCGTTGGAATTCCCGGGATCCAGGGGGTCACAGCCTGGCATTCCTGGCACAGATCCGTTGGAATTCCCGGGATCCAGGGGCTCACAGCCCGGCATTCCTGGCACAGATCCATTGGAATCCCCGGGATCCAGGGGGTCACAGCCCGGCATTCCTGGCACAGATCCATTGGATTTCCCGGGATCCAGGGGCTCACAGCCCGGCATTCCTGGCACAGATCCGTTGGAATTCCCGGGATCCAGGGGGTCACAGCCTGGCATTCCTGGCACAGATCCATTGGAATTCCCGGGATCAGGGGGTCACAGCCTGGCATTCCTGGCACAGATCCGTTGGAATTCCCGGGATCCAGGGGCTCACAGCCCGGCATTCCTGGCACAGATCCATTGGAATTCCCGGGATCCAGGGAGTGACAACCCAGCATTCCTGGCACAGATCCATTGGGTTTCCCGGGATCCGGGGGCTCACAGCCCGGCATTCCTGGCACAGATCCATTGGAATTCCCGGGATCCAGGGAGTGACAACCCAGCATTCCTGGCACAGATCCATTGGGTTTCCCGGGATCCGGGGGCTCACAGCCCGGCATTCCCGGAGCAGATCCGCTGGTGCATCCCCCGATCCAGGGGGACGTATCGGCCCCGTTGAGGGTCCAGCACAAAGAGCCGGTCGGGGACCAGCCGGGGGTCCCAACCCTCCGCCCGGAGACGGGTCTTCTGCAGCTTGAACGTCCCTGGGAACGGGATTGAGGGGAATCAAAGGGAGAAAGGGAAAAGAAAAACGAAAAACAAAATGAAAAAAATGTGGGAAAAAAAAAAAGCAGCAGAAAAATAAGAACTGGAAATAGAAACACAGAAATAAAAAAATAAAACTAAAAAATTAAGATTTAAAAATAAGAAAAAAGAAAACGCGTAAAAATAGAAACTCTCTCCAGGCCACACCCTCATCTCTCCAGGCCACACCCCCTCTCTCCAGGCCACACCCCCACCTCACCAGGCCACACCCCCATCTCTCCAGGCCCCACCCCATCTCTCTAAGCCCCGCCCTGGCCCCGCCCATACCTGTGGTGTCCAGGTGTGGCAGCAGGCGCAGGAAGACGGGCCGGGCGTAGGGCGGCAGCACCGGCGTCAGCTGCTCGTACAAACCCCCCGGGTCCAGCCGGGACGAGGGGTCGGCGATGGCCGCCATGCCCGCCTTGCCCTCCACACCTGCAACGGGAACAGCGGGAACGGGAATTCCCACATTCCCAACACCAATCTGCTCTCCTGGCCCACCAGTCCCAGGGGGGCCCATCCCGGCGTCCCACCTGGAATTCCCACTCCGTACACCACCACGTCCGTCTGGTTGAGGATGCGGCTCAGGGCTCCCTCCACCTCCGTGGTGGAGACGTTCTCCCCGCGCCACCGGAACGTGTCCCCGCTCCGGTCTCGGAAGTACATGTATCCCAGGTCGTCCATGACCAGCACATCCCCTGGGAAGAGCAGGAGACACCAAAAAACCCACCTCGGGATCCCTGGCCGACGTTCCAGGACGCCTCGTTCCTTGGTTTATCCCAGGACGCCTCGCGGCCGTCGGTCCCATCCCAACGGGAGCACCTTGGGGGCGTCCCCACCCCGTTTCTCAAGGGGGAGAATCCTGGATTTGGGTCTCTGGGAAGCCGGGAATGCCGGTGGGAGGTACCTGAGAGATAGGCCTGGTCCCCCTTGCGCAGGACGTCGTGGGCGATCTTCTTGCTCGTGGCGCTCTCGCTGACGTAGCCGTCGAAGCGCCGCAGAGGGTCCCGCTGGTTGATCTGCCCCACCAGCAGCCCCGGCTCTCCTGCAGCAACGGGAACGACCCCGGAGTGACCCCAAACCCTCGGGATCCACGCCAGGAACGGGCATCTACGGGATTGACGCTTACGGGATCGACGCGAGGCGGTGACGGGATTTACGGTCAACACAAGACACCGACAGGTATGGGATCAATTCAGGACACTGACAGGTATGGGATCAATTCAGGACACTGACAGGTATGGGATCAATTCAGGACACTGATAGTTATGGGATCAATTCAGGACACCGACAGTTATGGGATCAATTCAGGACACCAACAGTTATGGGATCAATTCAGGGGGACACTGACAGTTATGGGATGGCACAAGGTGGGACCAACTTGTGGGATCTACACAAGATGACACCAAGATTTTTAGGATCAACTCAAGATGCTGACTTTTATGAGATCATCGACCTTTATGGGACCAACACAAGGCACTCACCTGGGCGACAGGGGACACAGAGCCCCCGGGAATCCCGGATCAGCTCCATGGTGTCCTCGTTGACCTTCACCAACCGGATGGGATAAACATTGGGCAAAATCCGGCTGTTGAACCCGCAGGCTCCCACCTTCCAAAAGACAGGGAAAAAACCCAAAAAGCTGAAGGGATTCTGTGTCAGCGCTTCCAGGGGGTTCCCTCTTGTTTTATTTTGGAAAAAATTCACCCAAAATTAGGATTTTTCCCGATTTTTTGTGCTAATTGCCAACGTAGCTCCCGGCAATCCGCTGGGAGAGGACGAGGAAGACTCTGAGGTGCCCCTTCCCGTGCTGCCCTCACCTTCCCATCCAGGTTGGCGATGCTGCAGTTGCATTCCGTGGCTCCGTAGAACTCCCCGATCTGCTTCACCCGGAAGCGCCGGGTGAACTCCTCCCAGATGTGGGGCCGGAGCCCGTTGCCGACCGCGAGCCGGACGCGGTGCCGGCTCTCGGAGTCACGGACCGGCTGGTTCAGGAGGTACCTGCAGATTTCCCCGATATACTGAATGATCTGGAGCAGAAAAAACACGGCTCAGGCCTCCAGTGATCCTTAAAAAGGGCGGGAAAAGGGGGAAATCGACCCCAGGGAGGAGTGGGGGGAATGCTGGGTGGGAATGAATTGGCAGGGAGGGTGGAAATGGGAGGAGCTGTGGATGTGGCCCTGGGGGACAGGGCCCAGGGGTGGCCTCAGCAGTGCAGGGGGAAGGGTCGGAGCCGAGGGTCTCCAAGGCTTTTCCTCCCGCAGGCATTCCATGGCTCCTTCCCCCCGCAGGCATACCATGGCTCCTTCCCCCCGCAGGCATACCATGGCTCCTTCCCCCCGCAGGCATCCCATGGCTCCTTCCCCCCGCAGGCATTCCATGGCTCCTTCCCCCCGCAGGCATCCCATGGCTCCCTCACCGTGCAGCGATACTTGACACAGTCGTCCCAGAACCGACTGGCCGAGAACTTCTTCCTGATGACCACGGTGAGCCCATGGATCAGGCACTGCCCCACCCCCATGATGTTCCCTGGAAAACAAGGAGCACGGAGGGAGGGATCCGGTCATCTGGGGGAGAGGGAGGGAGCAGGGGTGGGAGGGGACAACGCCTCGCCTCTGCTGGGGGGAAGGGGAAGGGAGGGAGGGAGAAGGGAGGGAAGGGAGATGGAGGGCAGGAGATGGGAGGAGGAGGAGGAAGGAAGAAGGAGGAGAAAGAAGGAAGAAGGAGAAGGAAGAAGGAAGAAGGAAGAAAGGAGGAGGAGAAGGAGAGAAGGAGGGAAGGAAGTAGGAGGAGAAGGCAGGAAGGAGGAAGAGAAAGGAAGGAGGAAGGAAGGAGAAGAAGGAAAGGAAGAAAGGAAGGAAGGAAGGAAGGTGAAGGAGGAAGGAGGAGGAGGCAGGAGGAGGAGGCAGGAGGAGGAGGCAGGAGGAGGAGGCAGGAGCAGCCCCACCTGCCGAGTGGTAGAGGGGCAGGCAGTCGTAGATCACGTCCTCGGGCCGCATCCGGTAGGCGTAGTAGCCGAAGGCGGCGATCCGGTAATACCTGGGGGCACGGCACCGGTGGAGTCTGCTCTGGCCACACCCCATGGCCACACCCACATGGCCACACCTCTTGGCTACACCCACTGACCACACCCCTGCTGGCCACGCCCCCCAGCCACGCCCCCCCCTCACCTGCTGTGCACCACGATGGCCGCCTTGGGCATCCCGGTCGTGCCTGACGTGTAGATGTAGAAGAGCCGGTCTGGGAAGAGGGAAAAGAGGAGTCAGGGTCTGCCCCATGGGTTGGGAAACCCCTTTGGACACATCCGGAACACCACAGGGACACAGGGACGTGTCCAGAGGGTTCCCGGAGGATCCACGTGTCCCAGGGACACAGGAATGTGTCCAAAGGGTCTGTGGAGCTCCACGGACATGACCCGGATCCCTCCACGCAGGTTGTCCTGGGACTGGTTTAGATCTCCAGGGACATGAACTCCAAAACACAGAATCCTGGAATCTCCTGAGGGATGAGCTTTAAGGTCCCTTCCCGCCCAAACCATTCCATGATTCCATGAGTTTTGAGCTTGGAGTGGTTGATTTAAAACCTCCATCCCTCAGTTTTCCTGGTTTTCCGCCACCTCCCCGTCCCACCACCCTGGGAATTAAAACCAGGATCAATCACCATCCAGGCCTTTTGACGGGATCTGCGCTGGGGGGGATCTGGGGGCGGAATTCAGGAGCGGATCCAGGTGTTTGGTGTCCACAGGGACCAGATCCGGGTTATATTCCCCGGAGCAGAACTTTTCCATGTTCTTCCCCAGCATCCCGTTGACCTCGGAGACCGCTGCAAGACAAAGCCACGGGCACAGCATTCCTCAGGGAGGCAAAGATAATCCAGGAAATCCCCCCAGAAGCACGGAAAGGACCCGGAGGACCCCTCCCCTGCCCCTCCCGGGCCCCCTCCCCTCTCACCTGCCGCCAGCTCCCCCCCGAACACCAGGGCCTTGGCGCCGGAGGCGGCGACGCAATAAACCAGCGACTCCCGGCGCAGGTTGAAGTTGATGAGCGTGGCCTCGACGCCGGCCTTGGCCAGGCCCAGCCAGAGCGCCACGAACTCCGGGCGCGACTCCATGAACAGGGCGACCACGTCCCCGGAGCCGAAGCCCAGCTGCTGGAAGAGGTTGCCCACGGCGTTGGAGAACTCGTCCAGCCGCCGGAAGGTCCAGCGCTCGCCGGTGGCCTCGTAGATGAGCGCGGCTTTGTCCGGCAGCCGCCGCGCCACGGCCTGGAAGAGCCGCGGGATCGTGGCCCGGGAGCGCTGGTGCCGCCGCAGGTGGAACTTCACCCGGAGCAGCACCCACAGGCCGCTGGGGAGGGCACAGAAACCCGGCTTTACCCTCCGAGTCGGGGTTAGGGCGCGGGGGGAGAGGCTGGGGAGGATTCGACAAGTTAAACTGGAGTTGGAGTTAACCCGGGATGGGGAGGTCACAGTTAAACTGGGGTGGGTTAAACCAGGGTGGGTTGACAGCAGGATGGAGGTGAAAGTGATGCTGGGTGACATTAATGGTAGGCTGAGCTGAGCTTCAAGTTAGGTCAGGCTGAGCTTAACAATAAACTGAAGGTAAAGTTGGTTAATCAGGGCTGAAACTGAAGTTAATCAGGACTAAAGCTGAAGTTAAACAAGGGTGAACTTAACACCAGGCTGAAGTACTGGCCTAGAGTTAAACTGAAGTTAAAATTAATACCAGGCCGAGGGTAACACCAGGGTAAAATTAAACTGGGTTAAAACTAAACTTGAGCAGGATGGAAGCTAACACCAGGTTGAAGTTAAAGTTAAGCTTAACTTTCAGTTAATACCAGGGTGAAACGGGGCTGAAATTAAAGACTGACGTTAATACTGGGCTGAAGCTGAAGTCAAGCCAGGCTGGGGATGGACAGGAGGGTAAATTGCAGTTTTAAGGACGTTTTCTCCCACCTCAACAATAAAACCCACTTGGAAACTATCAGTTTTCCCGAGAAAATCAGCAAAACACTTCCCGACTTTCCTGCCAGGAAGGTTTGGCTGCTCCTGGGGCTCTTTTGGACACTTTTCCCCTGGGATGTGACAGCTTTTCCAAGCCAAAGCAACCCTGAGCCTCGAGAACAACACGTGGCCCCCGCGCCGAGGAATCGAGCCAAGAGCTTCCCCTTTCACCCAAAAACTTCCCCTTTCACCCAAAAACTTCCTCCTTTCACCCAAAAACCGGGACAGCTGCTGCCTCTTCCCGTGACTCAGCCTCTGGAATTCAATCCCACCCCTAATTTGAACCATAATTAATAAATATTAACAATTTCTGGGCCTATCAAGGACCCAACCGGTGCCTCTGGGCGGGTTCGATACCGGAGCACAACAGCCCCGGCTGCTCCAGAGGGGCTTTTTTTGGGGTGTTTTCCCCAATTCCCGGAATTATTTGAGCTCTCCGAGGCAGCAGCTGCCAGGAGAAGTTGCTGCCTGACCTCGTTGGCCATCGGCCCCTCTATAAAAATAGACCTGGCTTAAAAATAACTCCCCGACCCCCCTCCCTGACGGAGCCGGCCCCACCGCAGGGTCCCACCCGGGGGACCCCGATCCCTCCCCGGAGGCCGCGTTTGTCCACCGTGAAATTGGGGGATTGCTGGGCAAGCAGGGCTTGGAAGAACCCCCGGAGGCTGGAAGAGCAGCGAGGAGCCCCCGCGGAGCTCCGGGAGCGATTCCAAGCGGGAACGGGGAAGGGGGAGCGGCCGGTTTTTGCCAGAGGGTCAGAGGGAGCCGAGCCCGGAACAGAGGAGCCTTTCAGAGCTCCCAGAGCCCCAGAAGGGCTTTATTCTCCGGGATTTTGGCTGGGGTTATTCCCAGAGGAAACAGCTCCTCAAAGGAGCTGGCACAGGCCTCGGGAATAGCGGGACATCCTCGGGTTTTGGGGCTAAAAACCACAGAACTGAGTGTGAGGAGGTGGGGGAATCCCGGGAGATGGGGGGGGAGGGCTCAGTGCTCCCAGATGGAATTTTTGGGGGAATCCCCCTCCCTGTGAGCTCTGGGGGGGGGAGGAGGGAAACAGCCAGAGCTCCAAATCCTTGGGAATCCTTGTGAATAAAGGCACATCCTTGTTTTAGGGGACCTAAAATCCATGGAACTAAGGGCAGCAGTGGAATCCCAGGAGACGGGAGATGCTGGAGACTCTGCCCCCACCTCAGACCCCACATTTTGGGGGGATCCCCCCTCCCTGGGAGTGTGGAGGCATCACCCCGTGACTGCTCCCATGGTGTCCATGGGATGGATCCTGGAGCATCCCAGAACATCCTGGAGCACCCTGGGCTGGGGGCTGGGGGGGACTGGGGAGGGGTCAGGGGGTTCATGAGGGACGGGGGGGTCAAGGGGGTCGGGGGGCTTAGCGGCAGGGTCATGGGGGTCAGATTTGGGGGGGTCAAGGGGAGTCAGAGGGGGGTCGGGGGAGATCAGGGTCGAGATGGGGGGTGTCAGGGTGGGTCAGAGGGGGGTGAGGGTCGAGACGGGGTTCGGTGAATCAGAGGGGGGTCAGGGTCAGGGGTGTGTCGTGGGGGGGGTCAGAGGGGGTTCGGGCGTTGTGTCATGGGGGGCCCGGGGGGGTTAGAATTGAGATGGAGGGGCCAGGGGAGGTCGGAGAGGGGTCGGGGTGGGGGTCAGGTCGAAGGACGCCGCACACCCCCCCTCGCCCCGTGCCCCCCGACTCACAAGAGGTCCCGGGGCGCCGTCCGCACGATGAGCCGCAGCAGCCGCCACCCGCCGCCGCCCAGGCACAGCCCCAGCGAGGCCGCCACGCTCCAGGGCCACGGGGCCCCCAAGAGCCGCAGCAGCCCCAGAGAGCCCAGGGAGGCCGCGCAGAGCCCCGCGGGGTGCATGGCTGGGAACGGGACCCGCGACCCCGATCGGGGACCGGGATCAGGGACGGGGACCCAGGATCAGGGACCGGGATCAGGGACGGGGATCAGGGACGGGGGTCTGCCATGGGGGACAGGGACCCAGGATCAGGGACCGGGCTCCAGGGGATGGGACCGGGATCAGGGACGGGGCTCCGGGGGTCGGTCCGGGATTCGGGGAAGGTCGGTCTGGGGCTCCGGGGGATCAGGCCGGGGCTCAGAGGGGTCGTTCCGGGGCTCCGGGGGTCGGGCCAGGGCTCCCCCGCTGCCGGTGCTCCGGGGGCCGGGCCGGGCCGGGCCTCACCGCGGGATCTGGGGGTGGGTCCGGGGCTCGGAGGGTCGGTCCGGGGCCGTTCCGGGGCCTCCCCGGGCCCTCCCGGTCCCCCTTTCCCGGCGCTGCCGCCGTTACCGGAGCCGCCGCCGCCTCAGACGCGGCCCCGCCCACGAGGGGCGGGGCGGAAGGAGGAGCGCGATCCTATTGGTTGGCAGCGCGGCTGCCGGCAGCGGATTGGCTGAGGCGGGGAGGGAGGGGAGGAGGGAGATGGGAGGGGCCTGACGGGAGAGGGGCGGGTCCGGGTGGGAGGAGGGCGGGGTCTGGAGGAGCCACGCCCACACGCAGTGACGGGGGGGGGTTGGGGGACCCCCCAAAACCGATCCCCAGGACCCCCAAAACTGGACTCACATGGACCAGGACCCCATAACTGGGACTCCATGGACGTCAGGACCCCCACTACTGGAACCCCCCAGCCCCAGGACACCCATCATTGGGACCCGACAACCAAGAGCCCTCAGCCCTGAGACCCCCCAGCCATGGGGGTCTACACGACCAACACCCCCGGGACCCCCATAACCGGGACCCCACAGACCCAAGGACCCCCAAAACCAGGATCCCCACAACCAGACCCCCACGACCATGGGCACCTACACAACCAAGACCCCGCAGCCAAGACCCAACATTCCCAGCACCGCCCACACCCCCACACCCCCAAACACTCCCCCCTTGACCCCGGGACGCCCCCGCCTCATCTCCCAGCCCCTCCCATTTAATCCGATCACGGGAATCCTCACCGCTAATCCCGGGATCGCGGCGGGGGCAGCAGAGGCGCCCGGGGGGCTCCATCCCCCTTCTCCCGCTGCTCCGCGCCCCGATCCGTCACCTCCCCTCCTCCCCGAGCCTTCCTCCCCTCGCCATGTCCGCGCTCTTCGCCGGGAAGGTGCTGAAGGCGAACCGGGAGGAGGACGAGCTGGACACGGAGCGGGAGCTGCGCGGGGCGCTGGACAACAAGGTGCTGCTGCTCTACTTCGGCTCGGGGCAGTGCCCGCGCTGCCGGGACTTCGCGCCCCTGCTCAAGGACTTCTTCCAGCGCCTCACCGACGAGTTCTACGTGGAGCGCTCCCGCCAGCTCGTCCTGGTCTACGTGTCCCGCGACGAGACGGAGGAGCAGCAGAGCGCGTTCCTGCGCTCCATGCCCCGCCGCTGGCTCGCGCTGCCCTTCGGGGACACCTTCGGCAGGTACGGCCGGGCACGGGGGGGCCCGCGGCTTGGGGGGTCGAGGGTCTTCTCTGGGGGTCGAGGGTCTTCTCTGGGGGTCGAGGGTCTTGTAAGACTGGAGAGGTCGGTGTGGGGTGTGACTGGGAAACCCCCGGAGCCCCCTGGCTGCACCTGCTGGAAATATTTTAATTATAATATATGTCATATGATCTAGTCTAATCTGTGTCATAATGTCATATAATGTCACCATATGTGATATATAATATATATATAATATATGTCATATATAATATTATATGTAAATATAACACTAATGCCATTATATGTCATATTGTATATAAATATAATGTCATTGTATATAATATTATATATAAATGTCATTATATATCATAATGTTATACATACATATTTTATATAGAGAGATATATTTATACATATATCTAAACAGAACCTCACAGCTCTGTGACCCCCCAACTGGGACCCCACAGCCCCAGGACCCCCAAAACTGGGTTCCCACAGCCCCAGGACCCCCAAACCCAAGGAGGTTTAATTTAAAATACATAAAATATTCCCGCTGTTCCTGTATCCCGATTTTCCATTCTAAGTCCCAAACATTGCAGGCCGGGCCCCAGAGCCCTGGACTGGGATGTGGCCGGATTGGAACCAATTACTGTAACCTCGTTAGCGGCAGAACGAGCCTAATTAACACCCAGAACGATCCCCGGCTCTTTTGGAGGATAAACTGCAGGAGGGTGGAATTTGGAGCCTCTTGTTGATGTTTAATGGCTGGAAAAACAGGACCTGGGAGTTGAATCCCATCTCCCAACACCCAAATCCCATCTCCCATCATCCAAATCCCATCTCCCAACACCTGAATCCCATCTCCCATCATCCAAATCCTATCTCCCAACACCCAAATCCCATCTCCCAACACCTGAATCCCATCTCCCATCATCCAAATCCCATCTCCCAACACCCAAACCCCATCTCTCCTTACCCAAACCCCACATGCCACCCCTTCCCACCCCCTCTTCCACCTCCATCCAGTGCCAATTCCCATGGGACCCCCCAGCCCACTCCCACTCCCATTCCCACTCCCATTCCCACTCCCATCCCCATTCCCACTCCCATTCCCATTCCCACTCCCACTCCCATTCCCACTCCCATCCCCATTCCCACTCCCATCCCCATTCCCACTCCCATTCCCACTCCCATTCCCATTCCCATTCCCACTCCCATTCCCACTCCCATTCCCACTCCCATCCCCATTCCCACTCCCATCCCCATTCCCACTCCCATTCCCACTCCCATTCCCGCTCCCATTCCCGCTCCCACTCCCACTCCCACTCCCATTCCCACTCCCATTCCCACTCCCATTCCCATTCCCACTCCCACTCCCACTCCCATCCCCACTCCCATTCCCACTCCCCATTCCCACTCCCACTCCCGTTCCCATTCCCACTCCCATTCCCACTCCCATTCCCACTCCCACTCCCACTCCCACTCCCACTCCCATTCCCGCTCCCACCCCGTTCCCGTTGCCGGCAGGGAGCTGGAGCTGCGCTTCGCCGTGTCCGAGGTGCCGGCCGTGGTGGTGCTGAAGCCCAGCGGGGACGTGCTGGTGGCCAACGCCGTGGAGGAGATCCAGAGGATGGGCCCCCGGTGCTTCCAGAACTGGCAGGAGGCCGCCGAGATCCTGGACCGGAATTTCCGCCTGGCCGAGGATTTCGACAGCCCCGCCCGGAGGAGCCTCACGCACCCCCTGCGCCGGCTCAAGTACAGGCTGGACAAGGACAGGGACGGGGAAGAGGGGGAGGAAGGAGGGGAGGAAGACCCCTAAGCAGCTCCAAGAGCTCGTGGGATCAGTGGGATGGCTCCCACATCCAGCTCCTCCCACCTGGAAAATCGCTGTAATTGAGATATTCCGACCCGGAGTGGGATGTGTTTCCTCATGTCATCCCAGAATCCGGCGCCGGAAAAACCTTGCCGGGGTGTCTCAGGCATTTATTCGCCAGGATTGGGATTAAAAGTAACGTTTTTGTTGTCTGTTTACCAAAAAAGGGGAGGAGAAAAGTAACTCTTAGAGACCAGAATTCAGGGAGTGACTGTAAACAGCTCAAAAACTGGGAATTGCATTAAAAATGCCCAGGGGAGGTGGTGAAGGGTCCTGGGGTCCCGATGTGATTCCAACCCCAAACGATGGGGCATCACCTTGGAACTGCTGCTCCTGCCTCCTGCCCTCCCTGGGGATAACTCCCTTCCTTCCCGTGTGGATCAGGAGGAGCCACCCGGAGGGGCCCCCAGACCATCCCTGCTCCAAAATAACCCCCCCCACCACCCTGCTCTCCTCCTGGAGAGGCTGGAATTGCCACCAAGAGTGTCCAGGGATGTTCTCCCACCCAAATCCATGCCCAGGGGGGTTACCAGGGGGAGCAGAGTGTTGGCTTTGTCCCTTTCCAACATCCTCAGCTGGTTTTCCATCTCATCCCACGAGCCAAGGTGACGAGATCCCAGGTTCAGGTTTCCCTTCAGGCCCCAGTTTAAGGTGTTTCCAACAATACTTGGGATTAGAGTGTCCCAAACAGCCGAGCCTGGGGAAGGAGAAAGGGGGAGAGAGAAGTTTTCCAGGTCCTTCATGATTTTTTTGGGATTCCAAACGGTTTTTAACTCATTGGAGGAAAAGCAAAACCCTGCTGTGGGCTGGGATTCCTTCCCCATCCCTTTGTTTTAAGGGATTCTTTGATGGTCTGGGCTCCCACCAGCTCTGCTCCGGAGCTGGCACTGATCCAGCAGCCGGGGGTGTGATGGAATTCCTGCATTTTTAAAGGTTCCATCCCTGGGAGCTGAGGGGTTGTGGGATTGGGCTCCTCTGAGCAGGTTTGGGAATCTCTGAGCCAGCTGGGACTCAGGCAGGATTCATTTGAGGAATTTCGGGGGGCTGCTGATGACATTGGGATGACATGACTCCTTCCAGGAGGTTTCTAAACATTCCTGGGATTCCAAAAAAGCAGCCAAAAAACCAACCCTTCAGATGATCATTGGGGGGGAGCAGTGGCAGCCGAGAGGGTTAAAGGAAAATGTTGCCTTTAGGGCTTGTTTGGGAACGCAAAATCCACTCAAACAATTAAAACCCCCCTTGGAAAGGAG
The DNA here is from genome assembly GCF_036250125.1 of Pseudopipra pipra. Lineage (NCBI taxonomy): Eukaryota > Metazoa > Chordata > Aves > Passeriformes > Pipridae > Pseudopipra > Pseudopipra pipra. Next base: position 24,776 of record NW_026991227.1, read on the forward strand.
AAGTGGAAGAAAGGGGAGGGGACAGATGTTTTCCTTGGAAGTGTTTCCCTGCCGAGGCTCTGCTGGGCACCAGGACGTGGCCGGGTTGGGATCAGGTTACTCCGTGACCCGGCCTGGGGGGGACAACGCCAGGACACCCCGGGAGACCCTTTGGAACGGGGGAGGAACAGGAAAACTCCTGGAGGGATGGAGGGGACGGGGGGAGAAGAGGGGCTGGACTGGTGGCTGTCGGGGCTCCGCAGTCCCGTCCCTGTTCAGCATCCAGTGCTCCATCCTGGGGGGGTGTTGTGGATCCCTGTCTCCATCCCTTTGTCCTGGGCTCTCCGTGACCTCCTCCCTGTGGATCCCTGTCCTTGTGTCTGTCCCTGTCCCTGGGGATCCCTGTCCTTGTGTCTGTCCCTGTCCCTGGGGATCCCTGTCTCCATCCCTTTGTCCCAGGCTCTCCGTAGCCTCCTCCCTGTGGATCCCTGTCCCTTGGATCCCTGTCCCTTGGATCCCTGTCCCAGTGTCCATCCCTTTGTCCCGGGCTGTCCCCATCTCCCAGGGCAGGTCCTGCTCTCCCGGTGTCCCTGGCAGCAGGTCAGGGCTGTTCCTGACGATAACATCGTTCCCAGGGAAGCAGACAAGGGAGGAGGAGGAGGATCCTGACCTGATGGTCCAGTTGGGATGTGAGGGGCTGAATCCTCATGGTCCAGCTGGAATGTGGGGCTGGATCTGACCCTCTGGTCCACTCAGAAGGAGGGGGTCTGGATTCTGACCCCATGCTCCAGTTGGAATGTGGGGGGGTTGGATCCTGACTTAATGGCCCACTGGAAATGGGGGGGGCTGGATCCTGACTGATGGTCCAGTTGGGATACGGGGGCTGGATCCTGATCCAAAGATCCACCCGGGATGGGGGGGGCTGGATCCTGACTGATGGTCCAGTTGGGATATGGGTGCTGGATCCTGATCCAAAGATCCACCTGGGATGGGGGGGGCTGGATCCCGATCCAAAGATCCACCCGGGATGGGGGGGCTGGATCCCGATCCAAAGATCCACCCGGGATGGGGGGGCTGGATCCCGATCCAAAGATCCACCCGGGATGGGGGGGCTGGATCCCGATCCAAAGATCCACCTGGGATGGGGGGGCTGGATCCCGATCCAAAGATCCACCCGGGATGGGGGGGCTGGATCCCGACCCGACGCGCCCCCCGAGCCGCGGGTGCTGTCGGTGCCCGGGTGCTCCGGTGCCTCCCCCGGGATCCTCGGGCAGCCCCGCTCCCCGGCCGGGCTCCCCAGTGCGGCGGCGGCACTGGGACCAGTTGCCGGGCGGGTCCTGGCGCCGCTCCCGCCCCGGGACCGGTCCTGCGGGGCGATGCGGAGCCACCTCGATCCAGCCGCGGCCGGAGGCTCTCGGGAAGCGCTTTTGGGGCTCCGAGGAGGCGCCGAGGGCTCGGGTTTCGGCTCCCGGGGCCCGCAGGACCCGCCCAGGGGAGGATCCGAGGAGGCCGCGGCTCCTCCGCAGCCGCACAAGTCGCCTCCCAGGAGCTTCTCCCCGCGATGGACTCCGCGGCTCAAACTTTCCTGTGAGGCGCTCGGGGGGGAGAGGGGGTTGTTCCCCGGCTCGGGAAGCGGCTCTGCCCTCCAGGAGATGGGGATCCCCTCGCAGGATCGCCGCCCTGGCTCCCCGGGGCGCCGAGGTCGATGCTGAGCGCCGGGTTTGGAGGCGGCGTTGAGTTCCCAGGTAAGATTTTCCTCTCGGGAGTAAAAAATGCTCTTCCAGGCTTAAAAAATGGAGCGGCGGTTGGAGCGGTTGGCTCGAAAGCCGTGGGTAAAACAGGTTGGATGTGAGCCCCGGGAGCCTTTACGGATCCATTGTTCCGCCTCGATCGGCGCTGATTGTGGTTATTAAGTGGGAGCCGAATTCCAAGCCATTCATCCCCGCTCCACGCGCGGCTGCGGGGCTGGCAACAAGTGGCGGATGCCTTCCCAGATCCCGGAGTTAAGTGCTTCCCCGGGAGGAACTGGATTACCCAGGAATTAAAAAGGAATCGCACCTTTACCGCGGCGCGGAGGACTCCTGAACTCGCCGCGAACTCGAGCTGTGGAGGGCGAGAAATCCCGGAGGAGACACGACGTGTCCTGCCCTCCTTCCGAGCCGGCTCCTGCCCCCCTGGAAGAGCCGGGCGGTGTTTGCCGATTGCTCAAGGCGAGGGGGCCGTGAGCGGGCGCAGCTCGGAGCCAGCCGCTCGTTTTACCGAGTAAACAAAGCCGGAGAGCCCGGACCTGCGCCGGGCAGAGCCGAGCGGAGCCCGGGGGGTTGCTCGGACACCGAACAATAGACTCATCCAGCTCCTTTGTGCATCATGGCCCCAGCCCCGGCTCGGCTCTGCTGCTCCTCGGGCTCTTTCCTCACCCCCTCCCGGGCGATGGGGTTCCTGGCCCCGGCCGTCCTTGTGCCGAGCCCCAAGGTCGGGCGGTAATCGCAGGGTGCCAGCGGAGCTCCCGGAGCCGCTCCCGGGCGTTGTTAACCTGTCCCTGCTCTGCGACACCCCGAGCGGGGCGGGCTCCGAGCCCTCGGCACGTTCCGGAGGGATTTGGGGCGCTCCGAGTTTTCCCCGCGCTCCAAGTGCTGCCCAGAGAAGCGGGTTTTGGGTGTTGGCATCAGCGTGGGCTGATCTGTGTGTGATGCCGGGGCTCGGAGGGGGTTTGTGAGATTCACCCGGGCAGGGAGTGACAGGACAAGGGGGGAAGGGATTTGAACTAAAAGAGGAAAGATTTAGGTGGATTCCCTGTGAGAATGGGGAGGAGCTGGGATGGAATTCCCAGAGAAGCTGGGGCTGCCCCATCCCTGGAAGTGTCCAAGGCCAGGTTGGAGCAACCTGGGATAGTGGAAGGTGTCCCTGCCCGTGGCAGGGGGTGGAACGAGGTGACCTTAAAATGTCCCCTCCCACCCAAACCGTTCATGATTCGGTGACTTCCTGAACTCCAGCGATTCGGGGCTGTTGCACATGGAGAGGAAGCTGTTCTGCATGTGAATGGCCCGGCCTTGATCCCCTACCTGCCCGGGAACACCCTGGCAAGGTGCTCATCAGCCTGCCGTGATTCACAGCGTTCCTCCTCTCCCAGGGCTTTCCTCCCCTCCTCGTCCTTCCTCCAGCTCCCCACATTCCAGCCGGAACGCTCCCGGTTACCTGCCAGGCTCCTTCCGTCCCTCCCATTCCATCGGGACTCCCGCTCGGCTCCGGGTCCACAAACATCCCACGAGCTGAGGAAAAGAGGGAAGACGGGCTTGCTACACAGGCCCAGCCCACCCAAAATCCCCCCCCGGGGCAGCCTGACTCCTCCCCTCCCCTTTTCCTTCTCCCCCCCCCCCCCCAATGTTTATGAAAGGCGATATTTCCCCGCTCAGCAGCTTTCTGAGTGGCCCGTCCCGGGGGTCCAGCTCTCCCCTCGGGGGGTGTCGGAGGAGGCAGCGGGATCAAAAGTTCAGCTGCAGGTACAATGGGGTTTTCTTGGCTCGGCTCCTTGTTTGCACAGCCCAGGTGGGTGCGGTGCCGCAGATAAGCCCGGAACGATCCCTGTTGCTCCGCCGAGGGCTCCGGCCGGAGCGTCCCGGAAAACGCAGCCCTGGAGCCTCCTCTGCCTGCAGAGCTCGGGAACGGGAGGGCCCCGAGCGGGGTTTGGGTTTCGGGGTGATTAACGCGGGGCTGACTCAGGCACTCGGGGGTTCCTCCCTGTTTGGAGACAGTTGTGTTCCTGCTGCCTTCTCCGAAATGAGGAGGATCGTGGAGTGTCCTGAGCTGGAGGGACCCACAAGGGTCGTCGAGTCCAACCCCTGCCCGGGACACCCCAAAATCCCCCCCTGTGCCTGAGGGTGTTATCCAAACGCTCCCTGAGCTCTAAAATCATGGAATATCCTGAGCTGGAAGGAACCCACAAGGGTCATCGAGTCCAAGTCCTGGCCCTGCTCAGGACACCCCAAAATCCCACCCTGTCCCTGGTGTCCCAACACTCCTGGAGCTCTGGTGGCCTTGGAGCCGTGACCGATCCCTGGGGAGCCTGTTCCCAGTGCCCGACCACCCTCTGGATGGAAAACCTCTCCCAAATATCCAGCCTGACCCTCCCCTGGCTCAGCTTCCCGAGTGGATGTTCGGGGACAGCAGAGCTGGTGATTCATGTGCACAACTCTCCAGGGGAAGGAAAATCCGTGTCATTTTTCGGCACCTCCGGAGGCTCCGGGACGGGTTTGCCCATCCCTGTGGGACCAAAGCCAGGCCTGACTGGAGATTTCCAGGCTCTGGGTTAGGGAAGGAGCAGGAACATCTGTGGGGTGGGATCAGCGGGTTCTCATCCCTCGGGCTGTGTTTTTCCTGCCTTTTTTTTTTTTTTTTTTTAATGGACGAGTCAACCATGGAATGGTTTGGATGGGAAGGGAACTGTTTGAAGCTCCTCTGGTTCCACCCCCTGCCATGGGCTGGGTCCTCTCCCCCTGTTGATTCCCAGGTGTAAAATCCGAGGCTGGGGGTGAAATATCCTTACCTTTCCCTGCTGCTCGTGCTCGGCTCCTCAGGGACCAGGAAGCTTTGGGAATGGGTTCTTCCTGCTGGAATCCACACCAGAGGCTTGTCAGGTCTTGCTCCCAGCACGGCCCTGGGTGTCAAAGAAACGTGAGGAGCCTCAAACAGCTTTAAGCAGCAAAACTGCCCAGGAAGGCTGAGTTTTGGTGCTCCCAGAGCATTCCTGGGGCAGCAGCAGCTGTGGAGCCTCAGCCTCCATGGGGGGGGGGGGAATGTTTAGGAACTGGCTGATAAACCCTCTTTGTTTTCACATTTCTGAAGCATCACGTCTGGGACAACCACAACAGTTTAGTCTGTCCCGTGGGCCGGGCCGGGACATTCCCTTATCGGATCTGGCAGATCCAACCTCCTCCCAGGAGCCTCCCAGGTCCTGCTGCCTCCTCAGGGTGACTCTGGGGGCAGCCGAGGGCTCTGGGGACAGCTCAGGACTTTCCTGTTGCTCCTGTGGTTGTTCCTGGGTGTTCCCAGCTCCTCCCTGTGGCTGTTCCTGGGTGTTCCAAGCTCTCCTATCCACGCTGTGGTTGTTCCTGAATGTTCCAAGCTCCTCCCTGTCCCATCCCTCCTGTGGTTGTTCCGGAGCGTTCCAAGCTCTCTCCCATCCCTCCTGTGGTTGCTCCCGGCTGTTCCAGGCCCCACCCCTGCCAAGAGCCCTCCTGCAGGGCTCTGCCCCCCCGGCCCTGTCCCCCTGAGGTGTCCCCAACCCTGCTGTCCCCCCAGGGCCGCCATGAGGCACTGCTTCTACAACGAGACCGTGGGCTTCTTCTACAACAACTCCCGCAAGGAGCTGACCACGTACTGGCGCACCAAGGACGTGCTGGTGGTGGCCCTGGGCCTGACCGTGAGCGTCATCGTGCTGCTGACCAACCTGCTGGTCATCACGGCCATCGTCATCAACCGCCGCTTCCACTACCCCATCTACTACCTGCTGGGCAACCTGGCGGCCGCCGACCTGTTCGCGGGCATCGCCTACATGTTCCTCATGTTCCACACGGGGCCCCGCACGGCCGAGCTGTCCCTCAAGACCTGGTTCATCCGGCAGAGCCTGCTGGACACCAGCCTGACGGCCTCGGTGGTGAACCTGCTGGCCATCGCGGTGGAGCGGCACCAGACGGTGTTCACCATGCAGCTGCACAGCAAGATGTCCAACCAGCGCGTCACCATCCTCATCTTCTGCATCTGGGTCACGGCGCTGCTGCTGGGGCTCATCCCCTCCTACGGCTGGCACTGCCTCTGCGCCCTGGACAAGTGCTCCAGCATGGCCCCCCTCTACAGCAGGAGCTACCTGACCTTCTGGGCCATCTCCAACCTCGTCATCTTCCTCATCATGGTGGTGGTGTACACCCACATCTTCATCTACGTCAAGAGGAAGATGACCAGGATGTCCAAGCACACCAGCTTCCACCCCCGCTACAGGGAGACCATGATCAGCCTGGTCAAGACGGTCACCATCATCCTGAGTGAGTCCACGGGCTCTGAGCAGTCCACAGGATGCTCTGGTCCCCCACCCTGGGCTCTGTGGGGTGGGGAGGTGACATTCCCTGGTGTCTGGGGCTGTGGGGTGGTGGTTGGGGTGGTGGGTTGGGTTGGGTTCTGAGGAACTCGACAGTTTCAGGATGTGGATTTACTGAGTCTGTGTGCTCAGCTCAGTCCAAAGGATGTTTTAATCCTCCCCCCTGGGCCCTGTGGGGTGGGGAGGTGACAACAGGGAAGTGAGGGAAGTGAGGTTCTGCTTCTCTGGTGTCTGGAGCTGTGGGGTGGTGGTTTGGGTGGTGATTTGGGTTGGGCTGAAGAGGAACCCAAGAGTTTCAGGACCTGAGTGAGTCCGTGTGCTCAGCCCAGCGCAGATGATGCTTTGATGCCCTGCCCTGGGCTCTGTGGGGTGGGGAGGTGACACAGGGAAGTGAGGGAAGTGACATTCTGTTCCCTGGTGTCTGGGGCTGTGGGGTTGTGGGCTGGGTGGTGGTTTGGGCTGGGTGCTGAGGAACTCAGCAGTTTCAGGACGTGGATTTACTGAGCCCGTGTGCTCAGCTCAGTCCAGATGACACTTTAATGCCCCACCCTGGGCTCTGTGGGGTGGGGAGGTGACAGCAGGGAGGGCTGGAAGGTGACATTCCCTGCTCTCTGGAGCTGTGGGGCGACTTTTTTCACAAGATTCCTGTGATTCCACTGATTTCCCCCCGATTTCCCCCTGATTCTTCCCCGACTGTTTTTCCCCTGATTTCCCCCGACTTCCCCCTCGTTTTCCCCCCGTTTTTCCCCGGATCACCTCTCTCCCAGGCGCCTTTGTGATCTGCTGGACCCCCGGGCAGGTGGTGCTGCTCCTGGACGGGCTGGGCTGCAAGAGCTGCAACGTGCTGGCGGTGGAGAAGTACGTGCTGCTGCTGGCCGAGATCAACTCCCTCATCAACGCCATTGTCTACTCGTACCGCGACACGGAGATGAGGAGCACCTTCCGCCGCATCCTGTGCTTCCCGTGCCCCCGCAACTCCAAGTACACGCCCACCGCGGTCAAGCTGAACACGGCCGACCGCGGCACCCTCTCGCACAACGGCCACTTCACCGTCGACTCCTCCATCTAGCGCCGAGCCCCGGAGCTGCCCCGAGCCCCGGAGCTGCCCCGCTCCCGCAGGGGGCCGGGCCGGGCTCCCCAGCGTCCCCAAAGCTCCGGCACGGACGGTTCCCCCCGGGAAGACTCGAAGGACGAGGTGGTCTCACGGACCTCGGAGGGGGATTCTCATTAAAGACTCTTTTTAACGAGGGGCTGAGTCGGTGTGGCGGCGTCCGGAGGCGCGGGACGGGAATTTCTCCCGGCGAGCAAAGTATTTCCTTGGTCCTTCAGTATTATCCCTCGGGAACGGCCCTTCCCAAGCTCCGGGCAGCCAGAACTCTCCGGGCTCACCTGTCACTCAGAGCCTGACCCAGGCTGTGTCCCACCTGCTTCCCAAAGCTGGTTATCCCCCTAAGCCTCCTCCGAGGGGAATCCCTGCAAAGTGCTTCCTGAGAAGCAGATCCCTGCTTTCCCAAGTGGGTTTTTTTTAATTGGATTTCGGAGCGTTCCAGGCTCTGGGAGGATGTTTGGGAGCACGGAATTCCTCGCTGAGCTGGAGAGGGGCTGAGGAGCTGCAGTTGTGTTTGTGCTCTGCTAAGTGATACCATGTGCTCACGGGTGTGGAGTGAGTCATGTTCCCATTAAACCAGCCCTCTGCTCCCTGGAAATCCCTCTGGGGCAGCTCGAGGTCACATTCCGAGGCAGTCAGGATTTCTAACGTGCAGCTTTTGTACCTCAACGCTCAAACAACACCTCGAATCTGCCCCAGGCCCGATTTTCTCCCTGCAGAGAAACTGGGAATCTTCGTTAACGGCAGCCCCTCCCCTGGGATGTGAACGGTCGGTGTCGGTGCTGGGGCTGTGTCTGGAGGGGAGAACATCCAGGATATTCTCAGAAACTGGGAATAATCCTCCAGCTTTCCTTCCCTTTCGCATGGTTAAACCTCAGCCGCTGTGGATGCGCCGGTGTGAAATGCAGGGGGAGTTGTTTTCCACGTGGCGCCGGAATATCACCTAAATTCATAATTTCAGGGTGTTTTCTTTAATCAAACGTCCTGGTTTTGTCCGAGGATCAGCCCCCAGAGTGGCCACTCGAGGAGAACACGACTTTCTGGAGGGTTTCTTTGTTGCAGAGCAGAGTCAGGCAGGGGTGGCGGGGTCTCCTGGACTGACTGGAAGCCTTGGAATATCCTTCCCACCTCTGTGTCCCAGAGAGTCCTGGAATAAATGGTTTTGCCCTGGGTTTTAGAAAAGAAAGAGTTGGATGTGGAGAACTGGAATAAAATGTGGGTGGGACTGGGGTGGAGGGGGGTGGGACCCCACGGGGGGGGGTTTGATGGGACCCCAAGGGGGGTTTGATGGGACCCTGGGGAGGGGTGATGGGAGGGGCCTAACAGGTAAGTGGGTGTGGCCACAGGTGAGGGGGGTGATGGGCGGGGCAGTGGGCGGGGCATGACCGGTGATGTGGGCGTGGGCACTGAGTAGTGGGTGTGGTCCATGGGGACAGTGGGGGGTCCTTACCGGGGATGGGCGTGACCCTCCGGCAGTGGGCGGGGACTGACGGAGAATGTGGGCGTGTCCACGGGTGGGCATCGGGGGCGCGGCCAGTCCTGGGCGTGTCCCTTGCCGACACAGGAGAGGGCGTGTCCACGGGTGGGCGTGTCCCTGTGACACAGGGAGGGCGTGTCCACGGGTGGGCGTGTCCCTGTCGACACAGGAGAGGGCGTGTCCACGGGTGGGCGTGTCCCTGTCGACACAGGAGAGGGCGTGTCCGCCGGTGGGCGTGTCCCTGTCGACACAGGAGAGGGCGTGTCCGCCGGTGGGCGTGTCCCGCGGCGGCGGCTGCGGGCGGGGGGCGGGGGGGGTCGGTGGTCGCCGCTCGGTCGCCGCTCGGTCGCCGCCGGGCCCTGTCGCGCCGGGGCCGCGGCGCCGGGCCCGGCCCCGCCCGCCATGGAGGACCCGTCGCGGCTGCTCGGGGTGACCCTCCCGCCGCCTCCTCCTCCTCCTCCTCCTCCTCCCGCCGCCGCCGCGGAGCCGCCCGCGCCGGGGCCGCACGACACGGGCGATGTCCTGCAGCAGATCATGGCCATCACCGACCAGAGCCTGGACGAGGCCCAGGCCAGGTACCGCGGCGGGGAGGGGGCTCCGGCCCCGGCCGTGACTCAGCGCGGGGGGCACCGCGGGGAGACCACCCTGGCAGGGAGCAGGGGGGGATTTCCCGGTGTTCCCGGTGTTCCCGCTATTCCCGGTGTTCCCGCTATTCCCAGGGCGGGAGGAGCTCCCTCCCGGGGGCGAGGAGCTGCCCCCGGGGGGTGCCAACATTCCCGGTGGGAATGGGGTTGTCCCCCTGACACCGCTGGGAATGGGGGGAAACCCTCTGGGAATGGGGGGAAAAACACTGGGAATGGGGGAAAAACACTGGGAATGGGAGCAAAATCCACTGGAAATGGGGGAAAACCACTGGGAATGGGGAAAAGCCACCGGGAACAGGGAATCTGGAGGTGTTGGGGGGTGAAGTTTGACCAGGAAGGGGGGGGGGGGCTGCAGACCCCCAGGTTTGGGGGCATAGGGGGGATCCTTCATCCCTCACCCTCACCTGGAATTCCTCAATTTAACGGGAAAACCGCCCCCAGACGTCCCCACCGGCCTGGCAGGGAGTGGGATCCGTGGGTTCTGCAGCCCCTGGCTGGAACCAGCTAATTACCTCCCCCTAATTAGCGGCCCCTCCACAAGGGAGGTGGTTTGGATCCCACCAAAACGGGCTTTTGGGGCCTGTTCCCCCCCATCCCTGTGCTTTTCCCGGGGTTGGGTGTTGGGGCTGTCCCAGCGTGATAAAACCGCCCGTTTTCATTAATCTGCCCCCAAAGTTTGGCCAGTTTTGGGTGTGCCGGTCGCTATCACCGAATTCCAGGGGATTGGATGGATTCACGTGAACATGAGGAGAAGCTTTGCCCTCTGAACCCTCCCAATTTGGGTTGAAACGTGGCTCTTTGGGTTCATTTCCAAGTGTGGCTCCGTGGGGCGGCGGAACCCGAGCGGGGCACGGGTGGAACTGTCACTTTTCCCCCAAAACTTGACTTTTTTTGTCTCTTTCCTGGTGTTGTTCTCACCTGCAGCTCCCCTGGGGCATTCCAGAGGCGTGGAATATTGAGGACAATTATTGCTGTTTAAGACCATTCTGAGCTTGTTGGGAGTTTTAGTTTGGAGTAGGTTGAGCTTTGGTTGTTCGACCAAATCCCCTCGATATTGACCCAAAACCGCCCTCCTGCTCCAGCTGGGCCCCAAATGTTACAGCCCTTCTGGGGCATTTTCGTGGGAATTCACGGAAATCCGTGGAAAAATCGGGTTTTTTGTTTTGTGGGCGGGAAGCTGGTTGGGTTTGGTGAGTTTTCACCCCGGGACGAGCCGGGTCGATGCTGCGGCGCTGCCGCGTTTGTGGGGAATCCACTTCAATATTTCACGCTGAAAATGTGGGTTCCGGGTGTCATTTTAACCCCTGGCGGATTGGGGGGGGTCCCACGCCGGGGATTTGGGAGATCCAGGCTGGAAAGTTGCCCGGGAGCCGGGCTGGGCAGGGATCGGAGCCGGCGGGGCCGAGCCTCCCGCGTGACGCCGCCGCGGCCGCGGTGATTAATTATTAATTACCGCCGGGTTCGGGACCCCAAGGCCGCTCGTTCCCAGCCGGGGGCCGGGAATTCTGCCCGCGCGTCCCGGTTTTCCCCGCTCGGCCGAGGACAATGGGCTCCCTCCCGGAGCTCCCGAGCCGCCCCTTTGTTCTCTCCCCGCCGGGCTCGGGGGGGCCGCGCTCGGCCCCGATTTGGGGGGAAATCCCGCGGTTTGGGGCTCGCCGGAGGGGCCGGAGCAGCCTCCGGGATGGGGGCGGGAGCAGAGCCTGGATTCGGGCCCTTCCCGGGCCGAACGCGCGGGGTTTGGGGCAGAAAGGCGCCGAAACCAGGGGTTGGAACCGCGTTCGTGGATTCCAAGGGGGCTCGGGAGCGGCCGAAGGGACCCCCCGAGGTGGGGGTCGCATCCAGGGGGTCCCTCCCGCCCCTTTCTCAGGGAAGGCGACCCCGAAAACGGTGTTTTATATAAAAAAATGTGGTGAAACTGAGCCAGAAATCTGATTTAAATATTAGTTCTGGGTTGGGAAAGGGCTCAGGAGCAGCACAAGGGACTTTTTGGGGTGTGCTCCATCCAGGGGGGGTTTTCCCGTTGTTCTCTGGTGAGAGTTGGCCCCAAATTACAAACTTATTCACAAATACACTTATGAACATACCTACCTATTAAAATATATTAAATATGCATTTAAAATTGCACTTTTTACAGCACCAAAGGCACGTGGTGGTTCCCAAAACTGGCCAAAACTTGGAATATTTTGTGTTTTCAGCCCGGTTCCCTCCTGAGGAAATGAACTTTAACGACAGAAGGCACCAGGATTTTCCCATCCCTTCCCTCACTCCCCTCACTGACCTGCCGTCCCCGAGGTTTTCTTGGCTTTTTTCCGTGGATTTGGGCTCATTTCTCCTCCTTTTCTTCCCCCAGGAAACACGCCCTGAACTGCCACAGGATGAAACCAGCCCTGTTCAGTGTCCTGTGTGAGATCAAGGAGAAAACAGGTGTGTGGGTGCCCTTTTTTAGCCTCATTTTGCCCCAAAATCCCACATTCTGTCCCTAATTTTCCTCCCGTTTAACCCATAACTCCCTGTTTTCCCTCAGGGATTTCACAAAACAAAGATTATTTTTTTTTTCTTAATGGTCTTTTTTAAGGGGTTTTTTTGTGGATTTTTAGGCTCTTGCATGGGGGGAAAACAAAGTGTTTGGGTTGTTTTTATGTGAAAAATCCATAATTTGGGGTTTGTTCCTTTTTGGGGCTTTTTTGCTGGATCTCTCCAAAATCCAGAATAATGCTGCCACGGTTTTATTTTTTGGTTTTTTTTTTTTTCTCTTGAAGGAATTGGGGCCAAAATTGTGGTAGGAAGAGACAAAGGTTGATAAATAACTGGTTTAGGGAGGAAAGGGGGATTTGGGAACCCTGGGAAATGCAGATTCAGTGGGAAATGGGGTTGGGTCTTGGAGGAAATCGGCCCTAATGGGTCAGGTTTTGGTTCATTCCTGGCCCTAAAACAGCAGTTTGATTTATTTCTGGCCCCGATACATCAAATTTTAGTTCATTTCTGTCTGAAATAGGTCAGGTTTTGGTTCATTTCTGCTCCAAAATAATCAGGTTTTCAGTTATTTTTGCCCAAATATGCCAGTTTTTGGCTCATTCTCCCCCTGCCGAGGCCGTTCTGATCCCATTTCTCCCCCTTTCCCGCCTTTCTGGCTCCTGGAAAAGGGAAACCGTGGAGCAGGAGCCTGGGTCTGGTCCCAGCCAGCTCCCTAATTAATGAGATGCAAAGGCACTGATTGCATTTGCATCCCCGGCGAGGCCGCGGCCCCTTCGCCCGGGCCGGGCTTTAATTACAGGTTAATTGGAAATGATGGGGAACTTCATTTTCCTCCTCTTCATTATTGCCATCCTTGACGAGGGTCGGCCCACGGGGGGGGGTTTCCTCAAAATTCCATAGAAAGGGTGGACTGGGGAGGGGTTTCAGGGATCCAGGCCCGAAGGATCTGGCACAAGGGTTTAGGAACAGTCCCTGACTGTGTCAGATTTGGGGGGTTTCTGTAAATAAATCCACTGAATTGGTAGTTTGGAGTGAAAAAATTCACCTCTCAGTTTGTTAATTAAAAATTGGAATTATTAGGCTGGGAGTGCCATTAATGATCCGGGGGGGGTGGGAACCCCTTCCCAGTTCCTCGGGACCTACTGGAACCAGTGCCTGGCTTTTCACCCCCTTCCCAGCCCCACCCTGACGTGTAAGTGATGATAACTAATGGCTAATCAGCATAATTAGCATAATTAGACAAGCGACATCCAATTAAGCTGCAGCTGGAGCTGCAGAGGAGCTTCAGGAGGGGTTTGGCTGCAGGTTCAGATGAGGAGGTGACACCAAAAAAACCAGAATTCCCACCAAATCTCTCAAATTAAACAGAATTTTAGTCCCATAACGAGGCAGAAAAGCCACGAATTTTTGAAATAATCAGCTCACCTCGGAGCCTCCTTCTGTTTTGGGAATTCCCATTTCCTCCCCTTCCCGTGCCCTGCAGTGCTGAGTTCCCTAATTCCCACTTTATCCCAATCCCCTTTCCCGTCTCTCTGTCCCCACAGTGTTGAGTATCCCAAATCCCATTTCATCCCAGTTCCCCTTTTATCCCAAATCCCATTTCATCCCAATTCCCCTTTTATCCCAAATCCCATTTCATCCCAATTCCCCTTTTATCCCAATTCCCATTTTATCCCAACTCCCCTTTTATCCCAATTCCTCTTTTATCCCAATTCCCATTTTATCCCAGCTCCCTTTTTATCCCAACTCCCTCTCCTGTCTCTCTGTCCCCACAGTGTTGAGTATCCCAAATCCCCTTTTATCCCAATTCCCATTTTATCCCAACTCCCTCTCCCGTCTCTCTGTCCCCACAGTGCTGAGTATCCCAACTCCCATTATTTTATCCCCGCAGTGCTGAGTATCCCATTTTGTCCCCACAGTGCTGAGTATCCCAATTCCCATTTTTTTATCCCCACAGTGCTGAGTATCCCAACTCCCATTTTTTTATCCCCACAGTGCTGAGTATCCCAACTCCCATTATTTTATCCCCACAGTGCTGAGTATCCCAATTCCCATTATTTTATCCCCACAGTGCTGAGTATCCCATTTTGTCCCCACAGTGCTGAGTATCCCAATTCCCATTTTTTTATCCCCGCAGTGCTGAGTATCCCATTTTATCCCCACAGTGCTGAGTATCCCATTTTTTTGTCCCCGCAGTGCTGAGTATCCGCGGTATCCAGGAGGAGGACCCGCCGGATGCTCAGCTCATGAGGCTCGATAACATGCTGCTGGCAGAGGGGGTGTCCGGGCCGGAGAAAAGAGGCCGAGGAGGAGGAGGAGGAGGAGGAGGAGGAGGAGGAGGAGGAGGAGGAGGAGGAGGAGGAGGAGGAGTTGGAGCGCTGGCGGGAGCAGCGGCATCAGGTGGCTGTCCCAATGACAATAGCATTGAGCACTCTGACTACAGGGCCAAGCTGTCCCAGATCCGACAGATTTACCACTCTGAGCTAGAGAAATATGAACAGGTGATCTTTCTGCATGGAAGAGTTTTTATCCTCCCAACCCAAATGCCCCTTTGTCCCCTCCCCTCCCCTCCCCTTTGCCGTGGGCTCCGAGGCCAGGACAGGGACAGGCTGGACTCTGGAGGCCGAGCTGGAGGGAGTGCACCTCAAATAGAGAGCAGGGCCGGCTCGTACCTGTGTGGAGCTTTGTAACAGAGTAAAATCCAGCTGAAGAGACTCCTCTGGAGCTCTGGGGGGGCTCTGGCGCCGGGGCGGCGAGCGCAGGGGCTGCCGCCACAAATCCCTGTGTCCCCAGGCCTGCAGCGAGTTCACCACGCACGTGATGAACCTGCTGCGGGAGCAGAGCCGGACCAGGCCCATCTCCCCCAAGGAGATCGAGCGCATGGTGAGCATCATCCACGGCAAGTTCAGCACCATCCAGATGCAGCTGAAGCAGAGCACCTGCGAGGCCGTCATGATCCTGCGCTCCCGCTTCCTGGACGCCAGGTACGGCCCTGCGGGAGAGACTGGGGATGGGAGAGAGAAATGGAGTTATTGTTCCACAGTGTGACTGCTGGGGCAGGGCCACAGTCCCTGTGGGAGAGACTGGGGATGGGAGAGAGAAATGGAGTTATTGTTCCACAGTGTAACTGCTGGGGCAGGGCCACAGTCCCTGTGGGAGAGACTGGGGATGGGAGAGAGAAATGGAGTTATTGTTCCACAGTGTGACTGCTGGGGCAGGGCAGAGATTGGGGATGGGAGAGAGAAATGGACTCATTCCACAGTGTAACTGCTGGGGCAGGGCAGAGATTGGGGATGGGAGAGAGAAATGGAGTTATTCCACAGTGTGACTGCTGGGGCAGGGCCACAGTCCCTGTGGGAGAGACTGGAATGGGAGAGAGAAATGGAGTTATTATTCCACAGTGTGACTGCTGGGGCAGGGCCACAGTCCCTGTGGGAGAGATTGGGGATGGGAGAGAGAAATGTATTTATTCCACAGTATAACTGCTGGGGCAGGGCCACAGTCCCAGTCCCTGTGGGCAGAGATTGGGAACCTGAGATAGAAATGTATTTATTCCACAGTGTAACTGCTGGGGCAGGGCCACAGTCCCCATCCCTGTGGGCAGAGATGGTATTTTGGCGTGAATAAATTTCATTTTAGTTCAGTTAACAAAAGCTTCATCCCCTCAGTCCCCCCGTTCTCCCTCTGACCAAACGTGTTTCAGAGGGAAGAAAGGCCACCGGACGCCCCAGCTGGTCCCTGTAAGACACCATCCAACAGAAATGACTCGTTTGTTCTGTGCTTTTTAGGCGTAAACGGCGCAATTTCAGCAAACAGGCCACGGAGGTGCTGAACGAGTATTTTTACTCACACCTGAGCAACCCCTACCCCAGTGAAGAGGCCAAAGAGGAGCTCGCCAAGAAAGGGGGCATCACCGTGTCCCAGGTGGGAGCAGCTTTCCCCGAGTGCAAGGCACCTTTTTTCCCCCTCAGACAGCGATTTGATCATTTTTTATCATTTTTTAGCAGCAGGTTTCAGTTACTGGCCCTTAAGCTGAGCCAGGCTCCGGTTTAAACAGGGTTTAATCTTGGTTATTTCTCGCTCGGAGCCTCGTTTCAAACCCCCCCTTGGCTGGAAAACCCCAAATGTCGTGGAAAAGGGACTGTTTTGCCCCAGTGCTCAGCCCAGGCTGTGTCTCCGCCAGGTTTCCAACTGGTTTGGGAACAAAAGGATCCGCTACAAGAAGAACATGGGGAAGTTCCAGGAAGAAGCCAATATTTACGCTGCCAAAACCGCCGTGGACGCCACCAACGTGGTGGCCCAGGGCAACCAGGGCAACTCCCCCTCGACGCCGAACTCGGGTGAGCCAGGGCTGCCAAACCCCACTTATCCCTCCTGGGAATCCCAGTTATCCCTCCTGAGAACCCCAATTATCCCTCCTGAGAACCCCAATTATCCCTCCTGAGAACCCCGCTTATCCCTCCTGGGAATCCCAGTTATCCAGGGCTGCCACATCCCAGTTATCCCTCCTGAGAACCCCACTTATCCCTCCTGAGAACCCTGCTTATCCCTCCTGAGAACCCCAATTATCCCTCCTGGGAATCCCAGTTATCCAGGGCTGCCACATCCCAGTTATCCCTCCTGGGAATCCCAGTTATCCAGGGCTGCCACATCCCAGTTATCCCTCCTGGGAATCCCACTTATTCCTCTTGAGAATCCCAGTTATCCAGGGCTGCCACATCCCAGTTCTCCCTCCTGAGAATCCCAGTTATCCAGGGCTGCCACATCCCACTTATCCCTCCTGGGAATCCCAGTTATCCAGGGCTGCCACATCCCACTTATCCCTCCTGAGAATCCCAATTATCCCTCCTGAGAATCCCAGTTCTCCCTCCTGAGAACCCCAATTATCCCTCCTGGAATTCTGCCCCTTGACACCACAGTGGGATTTGTTTTCCTCTCCAGCTCACGTGGGACTCATTGAAGAACTGTTTTTGGTGGGTTGGTCGCTCATTAAAACTGATTTTTTTTATTTTTTTTTAATAAAAATCCCTTTATTTGTTTTTTTTTCCCCAGCTTCCTCTGGCTCTTTTAAGATGACCAGCTCTGGGGATTCCTTTATAAACCTGCAGTCACTGACCTCCTACCAGAGCTCTCCTGTGGGAGCCAATGTGCAGTCCCAGGTCAGTAAGGGAAACAAAAATAGGGACTTTCAGCATGGAGAAAAATGGGAAAATCCCAGATTTCTGTCCTTGATTCGGGATGAATCGATTCATTCATGTAAAATTGACTGAGACCCAAATTAACAGCTCAGTTGCCAGCAAAACCAGAGAGTTCTTCTGGAAATCCTTATGGAAATTCTAATTCTTGTTCTTAAATCCTTACTCTCCCTTAAAGCCTCAACTTGAAATCCTCCGTGAAATTCCTGTTCTCAAGTTCTTCATCTAAAATTCTTCCTCTAAAACTCCTCTCACTGAAACCCCTCACTTAAAGTTACCACTGAAGTTCTTCCTCCTTTTTTTTCCTTATTTAAATCCTACATTTTCTTATTTTAATCCTATTATTTAATAATAATAATAATAATAATAATAATAATAATAATAATAATAACAATAACAATAATAATAATAATAATAATAATGGGAATTATTATTCCCTTTGAGATTCTTACCCAAAAATCCCATTCAAAGGCCCTTTTTTGCCCTTTTCTGCCCCGGTTTGCAGCTGGATTCCCTGCACCACGTCCTGCACCAGTCGGGCCGGTACGAGCCGCTCGTGGGGACCCCCCTGTACACGACGCAGCGCCTCGACGTAAGATGGGCTTCTGTCCCAGCCCCCCGATCCTGCCCCCCGTTTAATGGCTGTGAATTAATGAAACTGTGAATTAATGAAACTGTCTGAATGTCCCTGCAGGCCAACGGCAGCTGGCAGGACCCCACCACCCCCTCATCCATCACCTCCCCTGCCGCGGACCCGGGCAGCGTCAACTCCGACGCCTCTAACTAAGTTTTTAGGACCTACTGATGAGAGGAGAGAGGTCATTAGTGTAATTAGTCAATGTTGCTCTTTTGCCAATATAATTGTTGACTCACGATTAATTGATTACCTCAGAACAAACCAATAGATTGTGATTGCAGCGACACCTCTACCTCTCACCGCCGAGTTCTTCACCCCATCGGGACCTGAAATTGTTTTAAGGCAACTTCATTTCCCTCACCAAATTCAGTTTTTTTTAATAAAAAACTGTGGATTTTACGGTAAGAACCTGAAAAAAAAAAAGAAGTGTCTCTTGGAACTTGGCGTTTTGTCTCCAGCTTTACAGCTGAAGAAAATCGATTTATTTTCATTTCTGTCAGGTTTTTTACGCTGGGATTTCCGTTCTAGGTGAATAGTTACTGACAGTTAAACCCCCGTATTGTAATTGTACGTTCTCTGTATTGTAATTTTGTATAGGAAATTCAGCTTTTCTTAACTGATTTAGCGAATTAATCAGAACGTCGCTTTACCAAACCTCTCGCTGGACGTCGCTCCTGGGTCGGACCTTCCATCGGTGTCATTTAACATGGGAAAGTTTAATGGCTTTACTTTTTCCGGTGAAAAAGTGGAAAAAAAAAAAAAGAGAGAAAAACCCCCGACCACCACAAACCAGCCGAACCGTGGGATTTCCCCCTGGATACGAGGGGGGTTTGTTTGCATTTGCTGTTAACAGTCCGCCCCTTTCAGCTGAGATTTTATCAAAGATAATAAACTTCCAAAGCCTTTTTTTTTTTTTTTCCTTTTTTCCACTTTTTTCCCTGATTTTTTTCTCTCGGGTTTGAGGGGCTGGGGGGGGGCGGAGGGAGGCGGAGGTTTGTGAGGTGGGAAGAGCGTGAGGGGCAGGAAAAGAGAGGGAAAGGTGTGAGGTGGGAAGAGCGTGAGGGGCAGGAAGGGCAGGAGAAGGGGGAGAAAGGCAAGAGGGGAGGGAAACGGCGGGGACGGCGTGAGGTGGGAAGGGGCGGGAAGGGCGTGAGGGGAGGGAAAGGGCGGGCAGGGCGTGAGGGGCAGGAGGGGCAGGAAAAGGGTGAGAAAGGCAAGAGGGGTGGGAAGCGGCGGGAAGGGCGTGAGGTGGGAAGGGGCGGGAGGAGTGTGAGGGGTGGGAAGGGGCGGGCAGGGCGTGAGGGGCAGGAGGGGCGCGAGGCGGGAATGGCGGGAGGGGCGGGAAGGGCGGGAGGGGCGGGAAAAGGCGGGAAGTTCGAAGCGGGCTCCGCGCACGCGCCGCAGAGGGCGGGCGGCGCCAATCGGGCTCCGCGCACGCGCCGCGGGCGAGGGCGGCCGGCGCCGGGCGCGCTCCGCGCATGCGCGGGGCCGAGGGCGGGCGGCGCGTTCCCGCCATGGCGGAGCCGCCGGAGGCAGCGGCGGGACCCGGCCCGGCCGCCCCTCCGTCCCCGCGGGCCCCGGGCGGGCCGGACGGGGAGGTGAGCGCTGCAGGGGCTCGGCCCGGCCGGGGGGAGCCGCGGGGCGGCCGCGCTTCCAGCCCCGTAACGGTTTTTCCCCCTCAGCGCTGCCCCGGCGGAGCCCGCCCAGAGCCCGGAGGGGCCGCGGCAGGTAACGGGGTCAGAGGAGGGGGAAAGGAGGGGGCGCCGGCTCGGGGCCCTGGGTGGGAGTGCGGGGACGGGGTGGTTGGATGATGTAGAGGGCTGCGAAGTGGGGACCCCCCCCCGGGGCCCCTCAGTGCTATTGCCCTCATCCCCCTTCACTGTTGTTCCCTCATCCCCCTCACCCCTGTTCCCTCATCCCCCTCACCCCTGTCCTCTCCCCGCGGTCCTCTCATCCCCCCTCACTCTCCTGCCCCTCCCAGTTAAAAACAAAAGCCCAAAGAACACGTTCAGCCCTCTGGGCTCCTTGGGAAAACCCTTTCCTATCTCATAGAACCCTGGAAATCCCAAGTAGGAAGGGCCCCCACCAGCATCCCCAGTCACTTTTTACCCCTCTAATGTGCTGATTTTGCCTCTTTTCCCCTCAGATCCCGAGCCTGGAGCGAAGAAGGCGGGTGCTGAGCCCTTCCTGAAACCACCTGCTGGCCCCAAGCACCGCGGGACCCCCGGAGCGTCCGCCAGGAAGAGACCCCTGAGCACCCCCAGGCTGAGGCTGAGCCCCCTCAGGAGCAGCCCCCGGGGGACGGGGAGGAGCCCTGAGCAGGAGCAGAGCCTGAATTCCTTCAGCTTGTCCCCCCTGGTCGCCACCCCCCAGGGCAAACGTCGCTCCTGGCGCCGCTCCAGCCTCAAGGGCAGCAAGCGCCGCAAATCCCTGCCCCCCGTGCACCAGGACATCCCTGGTGTGTGCCCCTGCCCCCCGTGCCCCAGGACATCCCTGGTGTGTGCCCCTGCCCCCCATGCCCCAGGACATCCCTGGTGTGTGCCCCTGCCCCCCGTGCCCCAGGACATCCCTGGTGTGTGCCCCCCCCACGGCCTCCTCAGGGCCTCACTGGGTCACCCCTCATTAAAACCTGCCTGTGTCCCCCTGGGAAGTGGCCTGGGAGGCCCAGGGACCTGAGGATCAGTGGAGATGCTGCACTGAAGCTTCTGTTCAGGGGGATTTTGCAGCTCCTGCCTTTTTTATTCCCCAAGTCCTGATCCTTAAATGTGACTTTTCCTCTTTCTTTTTCCCATTTTTCTCCCTTTCTCTGTCTCCCTTTTCTCCCTTCCTTTCTCCCATTTTGCTCCCTTTCCCCTGCTCTTTTCATATCCTGCACCCCTCATTCCTGTCCAACAGCAGCTTTTGGGAACTTTTGAGCTCATTCCAACCCTTTCCTGTGAATTTAAGTATTCCTAACCAACTTTATTCTCATTTTTCAGAGCTGAGCAAATCCATCAGCCTGGACCTGCCCGAGAGCGAGCGTCTCTCCATGCTCATCCTCTCCTGTTTCCAGGTATTTATTCTTTTTTTTAGTGATTTATTTTCCCTTTTTCTCCCCAAATGCACGTTGGGTTCACATCACTGGCTCCTCAAACAGGGGGGATTCTTTTCCCCTCCCACAAACTTCATTATAAACGGGGATAAAAGCTGACTTCCCTTTGTTGGGAGATGGGGATAAAAGCTGATCTTCCCTATTTTTCTTGGATAAAACCTGTTTTCTCCCCTTTTTTCCCCAGTTTACTGCCCGGAAGCTCGAGCAGGTCCTGAGGCAGAGGAAGGGATTCAGCCCCGAGGCTTTTGCTGCCAAGGGTGAGCTGGGACTGTTGCATCAGAAAGGGTCACCTCAGACTTAAAACCAGGGATTCTTCCCTGGGATCCCCTCACAGTTAGGATTATCTGACTCCTGGAAGGGGTGGGCGCCCCGAAAATTTGGGAATTAAGTTTTTTCAAGAGCAGGAAATGGAGGCGCCGAGACAGGCAGTGACCTCGGGGGGGTGGTTATTCCTTCCTTAATTCCTTAAAACCAACGGAATCAGGAGCTTGGAGTGGCTCTGGGGAGGCTCAGGGCAGGGCCCTGGGGGGTTCTGGCTGTGCTGGTTTTCCAGAGCGGGGTTTGATCCCGGCTGTCCCTGGTTTCCCCCGCAGTGCAGGCGCTGGAGGCGGAGCTGGAGCGGTTGGTGCAGAGGCTGAACCAGGACGGGACCCTCCAGGACTGTGTGGAGGATCCCGAGGGGTGAGGGCTCATCCTGGGGCAGGGGCAGGTGGGATTTTAGGGAAAACCCTTCATTAAAGGTTTCCCCAGCCCTGGCACAGGCAGGGCGAGGGGTGGGAGTTGTGTCCCCCTGACATGGAGCCAACTCTCTCCCTGTGCTTCAGGAACTCCCTGGACTCGGCTCTGGATGAACCCCTGGCCCAGGTGAAGCAGCACATGGCCAGGTAAGGCACACCTGCCCCACGGAGGTGGGCATTTATTCCCAGGGGGATCCCAGGGGGTTTTCTTGGGAGTGTAGAGGGAACAGCCAAGACACACCTGGAGTGCAAAGGAACACCTGGGACACAACTGGAGTGCAGAGGGCACACCTGGGGCACACCTGGACACATCTGGGGCACACACCTGGCACACACCTGGGCACACCTGGAGTGCAGAGGGCACACCTGGACACACCTGGAGTGCAGAGGACACACCTGGGGCACACCTGGACACACCTGGGGCACACCTGGACACACCTGGGGCACACTTGGGCACACACCTGGGGCACACTTGGGCACACACCTGGTCACACACCTGGTCACACCTGTCCCCCCTGTCCCCCGCAGGTTCTCTGCCGAGCGCCAGGCCTGGGACCAGCTCCTGCAGCAGCACCAGGACAGAGCCCAGGAGGCCGCCAGGTGAGGGGGGGCTGCCCCCCCGGACACCAAACCCCCCCGATCTGGGCCATTTTGGGCCATTTTGGGCCCTTTTCACTGATCCCACCCCCCGGGGGTCCCGCAGGCTCCTGGAGACCCTCCGGGCCAACCCCGCCGGCCCTGCCCCGGCCCTGCCCAGCTCCCAGAGCGCCGTGCTGGGCTCCAAACCCGACTACTCCCACCTGCTCCGGGACCAGGGCCCCGTGCTGCACTCCGTGGAGCTCGCGGTGAGTCCGGCCCCGCTTTTCTGGGGCAGAACCGCGCGGGTTTGGGTCACTTGGGGCTCACCTGGGGGCCGTTCCCGGCCGTGTTTCCGCAGCTGGACGAGCTGTGCCAGGCAGGGACGCTGCTGACGGCCTTCAGCGAGGAGAGCCGGCGCTGCCTGCGGGGCCTCTCCGAGCGCCTCGGTAAGAGGGACCCCCGGGGCGGGCGGGGGCTCCGGGAACGGGGGGGCGACGGGGACTAACGGAGCTTTCCTGCCCCGTCCAGGCTCCAGGACCTTCCGGCAGCTGGAGAACTCCCCGCTGTGCAGGCTCCTGGCTGCCCCGCCGCCGGACGGCTGAGGGAGCGCGGGGGGCGCGCCGTGGGGCCGCCGGTAATAAAGTTGGGGGACTCCGGTAATAAAGTTGGAGGACTCCGGTAATAAAGTTGGGGGTCCCCGGTAATAAAGTTGGAGGACTCCGGTAATAAAGTTGGAGGACTCCGGTAATAAAGTTGGGGGTCCCCGGTAATAAAGTTGGAGGACTCCGGTAATAAAGTTGGAGGACTCCGGTAATAAAGTTGGGGGTCCCCAGTAATAAAGTTGTGTAACCCCGGTAATAAAGTTGGGGGGCCCCGTAATAAAGTTGGAGGACTCCGGTAATAAAGTTGGGGGTCCCCAGTAATAAAGTTGGAGGACTCCGGTAATAAAGTTGTGTAACCCCGGTAATAAAGTTGGGGGTCCCCGGTAATAAAGTTGTGTAACCCCGGTAATAAACTTGGGGGTCCGCGGTGGCCCCCGCTGTGTTTCGACTCCCGTGCTTCCGCGTTTGTGGATCGCTCGCTGCTTATTGGACGGCTCGCGTGTCAATCATAACCCTCGCCCAATCGCCGAAGTCGCTCATCGCCCTCGGCCAATCGCAGCCCGCCGGTGGCGGTGGGCGGGTCCCCGCGGCTCCGGTGCGGACGGGGCGCGATGGCGGCGGCGGCTCCGTCGCCGCTCACCGGGGTGGGCTGGGCCGCCGGGCCCGAGGCCGCCCCGCCGGGCTGGACCGCGGTACGGGGGGCACGGGGAGGGCACGGCGGCCACGCGGGGCCCGTCCCGGTGCCGGTGCGGTGCCGGTGACGCGCCCCGTGCCCGCAGATCACGGTGACGGCGGAGGGCGCGCCCGCCGTGGTGGGCAAAGGCTTCGGGCACCGCGGCGGAGGGTGGTACCTGTGCGTGCGCCCCGCGGCAGCGCAGGTAACGGGGGCACCGGGCACGGGCCGTGCCGGGTCCCGTCCCGGTGGGTTCCGGGGCAGGAATCGGGATCGGGGTGGGGAGGAGGGATCGGGTCCCGGCATCAGGACCGGGGGTGACGGAGGGGTCGGGTCCCGGCATCAGGACCGGGGGTGACGGAGGGGTCGGGTCCCGGCATCAGGACCGGGGGTGACGGAGGGGTCGGGTCCCGGTCCAAAACCGAGGTCCCGTCTCGTCCTGGCGGCTCCCGGGGGAGGAATCGGGAGCGGGACCAGAGGGGAAGGTTTGGGGCCAGGGGTCCGTCCCCGTTCCTGCTGCCCGGTCCCGATTTCCCGGAGCGGGTCCCGGATCCCGGTGCCCATCCCGGTTCCCGGTGCCCATCCCGGTGCCCGGTCCCGATTTCCCGGAGTGGGTCCCGGATCCCGGTGCCCATCCCGGTTCCCGGTGCCCAGTCCCGATTTCCCGGCGTGGGTCCCGGATCCCGGTGCCCATCCCGGTTCCCGGTGCCCATCCCGGTGCCCCCCAGCCCCCGCCGGGCCCGGTGGTGACGGACGTGCTGGTGCTGAGCGAGCGGAGCCCGCAGCCCCCCGGCTACACCCGCGCCCCCGAGTTCCCTGAACCCCGTAAGTGCCCCCCGAGAGTGACCCCACCCGGGGGGCTTTTCCCCGGTGCCCCCCCCGGTGCCCTCCCGGTGCTGTGTCCCGTTTTCCCCCTCAGGAACCGGCGTTTCCCGGAGGAAAAGGCTCCTGGTGAAGCTGGAGCAGCCGAGCGGGGCCGCGGCGGTGCTGGAGCTGCAGCTCAGCTCCAAGGGCAAAGTCCTGCCCCTCTACACCAAAATCGGGTACGGGGGGGGGTCCCGCAGCCCCCGACCCCCCTTTCCCTGGTGTCCCGCCCTCCCCAACCTGGGAATTCGGGGGGTTGTTTTCCAGGGAAATGGGGGGTTTCGCCATTTGGTGCAAGAAGGGGCCGGTGGGGCCCCGGCCCAGCCCCGGCCCGAGGCCGCTCAGCACCGGGATGGAGCAGCTCTCGCTGCAGCCCCCCAGGTACGGGACCCCCGGGGACCCCCCCAAGTACAGCTACAGGGACCCCCTCAAAGCCCCCCAGTACAGCCACAGGGACCCCCCAAGTACAGCTACAGGGACCCCCTCAAAGCCCCCCAGTACAGCCACAGGGACCCCCCAAGTACAGCTACAGGGACCCCCTCACAGCCCCCCAGGTACAGCCACGGGGACCCCCTCACAGCCCCCCAGGTACGGCCACGGGGACCCCCCCAGGTACAGCTACGGGGACCCCCTCACAGCCCCCCAGGTACGGGACCCCCGGGGACCCCCCAAGTACAGCTACAGGGACCCCCTCACAGCCCCCCAGGTACGGCCACGGGGACCCCCGGGGACCCCCTCACGGACCCCCAGGCACAGCCACAGGGACCCCCAGTACAGCCTCCCAGATACAGCCACGGGGACCCCCAGGGACCCCCCCACAGGGACCCCCTCACAGACCCCAGTACAGCCCCCCAGGTACCACCCCCAGGGACCCCCAGTTCCAGCCCCCCAGTTACTCCCAGTACATCCCAGTTCCAGCCCCAGTTACTCCCAGTACATCCCAGTTCCAGCCCCCCAGTTACTCCCAGTACATCCCAGTTCCAGCCCCCCAGGTGCCCCCATTGCCCCATCCCAGGACTGGGAATCAATCCCAGTGTCCATTCCCAAGGGCTGGAGCTCCTTCCCGAGCAATGAATTCCCTAATTAATTCCCTAATTAACGACTCTCATCACCGCCCCCAGGCCCCCCCCTCCTCCAGCTCCAAAGGCCGCTCCCATCCCGAATCCCTGCCCGACCCCTCCGGCATCTACGGCCTCTCAGGTAAAGCTCTTCCTCGGAATTCCGGGATTAAGGAACGATCCCTTAAAGGGGAGCCTGGGAATTGGCTCCCAACTCCCCCCCTGTGCCTGGGGAGGGCTGGGATGGGGCTGGATTTTGGAAAAGCCTCCTTCCCAAGCCTTCAGGAAAACCCTTCCTGGAGGATTCCTCCCTTCCTGAAGGATTTTCCCCTTTCCCTGGAATTTTTTTCCCGGAATTTGGACGTCACTCTCGATGCCAAGTGCCCCCTTCCCTCCCCTTTTCCATGGATTGTGTGTTTTGGGAATTCTGAAAGGTTCTTTTCCCTCTTTTTTCCCAGCCATGGACGGAGTTCCCTTCGCCCTCCACCCCAAGTTCGAGCCCAAGCTCAGCTCTGGCCCCGCTGTGAGTCTCCCTGAGCCCTCATTTCATTAATTACCCTCCAATTAATAATCAATTACCCCTAATTAATAATCAATCCCCCTAATTAATTAATATTTCCCCTCCTTTAATCCCATTAATTAACATTTCCCCCCCTCTTTTCAGCCAATTCTGGCTGACCTGACGGTGAAATCCCTGGCTGACATCGAGCAGGAGGTGACACCCCTGGAATTCTGGGAACGCTGGGGGGGTGCTGGGAACGCTGGGTGCATTCCCAAGGGTTTTCACTCCCCTTTTTTCCCGTGTTCCCAGTACAATTATGGATTTGTGGTGGAAAGGACGGCGGCGGCTCGGCTGCCCCCGGGCACCTGAGCCCTTCCAGGCGACATTCCAAAGGGAATTCCAGAGCCTTGGAGCTGCCCCAGGAGGGAATAAACGTGTTTCTCTACCTATCCAAGGATTCCTGGCATGGATTGGGAACACAGGGCGGCACCTGGGGAGGGTTTATCCCGGACTTTTAGCCCCCAGATCACCTTTTCCAAGGTGTTCCCGGGATTTTGGGATGTCCTTTCCCACCTCGCTTCGGGGCTCGTTTATTCCCAGGTTTTCCATGGAATTTTCCAGCCCCAAACACTTTTCAAAACACCTCGATTTGAGTTTTTAGTTCCCAAATTCCCCAAATGTTTCCTGGAGATTTGAGGGTTTTCCTTTAAATCTGAGGGGATCTCCTTGAAAATTTGAGGATTTTTTTCCATGAAAATTTAAGGTATTTCCTTGAAAATTTGTGGATTTTCCATCAAAATTCGAGGATTTTCCTTGAAAACTTCCCCCACATCCCCCCCCCCCAAAGAAATTTCCCGGCACATCCTGGAAAAAAGGAAAAACCACCTCCAAGCTGCGGCCGCTTCCTCTCCCAGAGGGGGATTTGGGAACGCCGGGGGCGGGGCTGGGATGGCAGGACACGGCTCTGGAGTCGGGAATTCCCCTCAGGAAGGCACTTGGAGCTTGGAGCTCCCCAGCAGGAACTGCAGGATCCGATCCACGGACAAGGCGAGCAGGAAGTCGGCCAGGAGGACCTGGGAGATCACGAGCTTGAACTGCGGAGAGAGCGGGATTCGGGATGGGAGGGAGGGAAGGGAGGGGGGAAACACCCCCTGGAATGGGAAGGGAGAGGGGAAACAGCCCCTGGAATCCTGGGATGGGAGTGGGGAAACACCCCCTGGAATCCTGGGATGGGAAGGGACAGGGGAAACACCCCCTGGAATCCTGGGATGGGAAGGGAGAGGGGAAACACTCCCTGGAATCCCGGGATGGGAAGGGAGAGGGGAAACACCCCCTGGAATCCTGGGATGGGAAGGGAGAGGGGAAACACCCCCTGGAATCCCGGGATGGGAAGGGAGAGGGGAAGCACCCCCTGGAATCCCGGGATGGGAAGGGACCTCGGAGCCCATCCCACCCCATTCCATGGGCAGACCCTCGGGATCCACCCGGCCATGGAAGGTGTCCCTGCCCAGGGACTGGGATGAGCTTCCAGGTCCCTTCCCACCCAAACCATTCCAGGATTTTCACCCACAACACCCCCAAATCCTCCTTCCCGGGGCTCCTTCTCCATCCACCCTCTTCCCAGCCTGGATCTGGGCTTGGAATTGCCCCTGATCCCGGTGCAGCCCCTGCCCTCGGTCCCGTGGAATCCCATGAAATTCCCACCTCTCCACAACCCCTGGGATGGCACCTGGATGAACCACCCCTTCGATTCCCCCTTTCCCAGGAATTCCCCAAACTGCCCAAATCCCAGGGGATGCTCCCAAACCCCCTCCCTTTCCCCCGGGATCCAGCCCTTCAAACGCCACCAACATTCCCGATCCCAATCCCCCCCGGGGGCTGTTTTCCCACGGGAACGGCCCCGGAATTCCGGGGTTACCTCGGTGGGGATCTCCACGAGCCCGAACTGCTCGTTGAATTCCGGGGAGGAGCCCGAGAGGAGCCCCACGATGGCCATTCCCGACAGGACGATGCTCCAGAGCAGGGGCTTGTTCTCCTGGAGACTCTCCATGAAGGGATGGCCCTGGAAAACAGGGAATGGCTCGGGATGGGGCACTGGGAGGGACTGGGAGGGACTGGGGGGGACTGGGAGGGACTGGGGGGATGAGAGGGAATGGAGGGAATGGGAGGGAATGGGAGGGAATGGGAGGGAATGGGAGGGAATGGGAGGGAATGGGAGGGAATGGAGGGAATGGGGGGAATGGGAGGGAATGGAGGGAATGGAGGGAATGGGAGGGAATGGGAGGGAATGGGAGGGAATGGGGGGAATGGGAGGGAATGGAGGGAATGGAGGGAATGGGGGGGAATGGAGGGAATGGGGGGAATGGGACACTGGAAAAGGTTCCCGAGGGAGCTCAGGGAGTGCTTGGCTGAGGATTTCAGGGATTTTGGGATCCCTGAGCAGGGAATGGGGCGGGCTGGCGGATCCCGAGGGCGGATCCCGAGGGCTATTCCCTGGATCTCCAGGCACCTTGTAGTTGATGGCGAAGGTGACCATCTGCATGGCCATGGACAGGATGTACACGGTGCTGTTCACCAGGCTCGGCTCGAATTCCTTGCTCAGATCCACGAACTCCTCCTCCCTGCAACGGGAAAACACCCCGGGAACGTGGATGAGGGATGACCTCTGGAACCCCCTGATCCTGCTTTTCCTGGGGTCCCCAGCAGGTGTTGGGGGAACAGGGAAGCACCGGGGTCAGAATTCCCTGTGTCCCATCCCTCCATCCCTTGTCCCGAGTCCCTCTCCAGCTCTCCTGGAGCCCCTGGAATGTGCTGGAAGCTCTGCTTGGATCCTACTCCAGGGGAACATTCCCAGACCCGCAGCACATTCCCACTGCTCCCTCTCTCCCCGCTCCTGCCCAGCAGGAATTGGGGATGACTGGGGTTTTTTGGGAATTGGGGGCTCACCTGGGCCCGCTCCGGGCCTGGAATTCCCGGCAGGAATTGGGGATGACCGGGGTTTTTTGGGAATGGGGGCTCACCTGGGCCCGCTCCGGGCCTGGGCCCCCCGGTACAGGAAGACGAGGCTCAGGAAGTGCACCAGGAACTGCAGCAGCACCGTCAGCACCGTGTACAGGTTGAAGATGTTGGGAAGGGGCCTCTCCTTGGAAAGGGTCTTCAAAGGCTGGGAATGGGGGGAGAAAACAGGGAGCGGGGTGGGCTGGGATGCCTTGGGAAGGCTCCAGATCCCAGCGCTGTCCGTGGGCTGCAGGAATTCCCCCTCGGGAGCAGAATCCCAAGGTTGGGGGCAACCTGGCCCATGGAATGTGCCCCTGGAGGCAGCACGGGCTGGGATTTAAGGTCCCTTCCTGCCCAAACCATTCCAGGATTCCCTAATTCCATGATTTCAAGGAACAGCCTCAGTGGAACCATTTTTTCTTACGCTGCCCTTTCCCACCTTTTCCCGCCAGTCGGGATCACAGGGGGCTTCCCCAGGCAAGGACTGGGCCTCAGGAGCATCCCAAATCCAAGGGAACGCTAATTCCCACCCCCGCAGGATCAGGGACTGGGAATCCACCACAAAAAACGGGATGTTCCGGGGGAGAAAGGCCCTTTTCCTTCAGTTCTGGTGGGATGGGCAGAATTTGGGAGCGGAATTCCCGTGGAATTGCCGGCGCTCACCTTGGAGCGGGAGATGAAGAGGAAGCAGCCGGCCAGGAGCAGCCCCTGGAGCGTGGCCTGGAAGTCGCTGAACTTGACGCCCTCGAGGTAGAGGACGCTCTGGCTGTAGGCCAGGATGAGGGCGTTCAGCGCCAGGATCTTGAACATCTGCAGCGTCGTCACCAGCGTGCAGCGGCCCTGCTTGATCACGTGGCAGACTGGGGGAAAACGGGGAAAAACGGGGATAAACACGGGGAAAACGGGGCTCGGGGCTCGGTCCTGCCCTAAAGGGGGGGCCTGAGGGGATTTGAGCCCGGCCCAGAAGTCCCACCTGGGGGTTGGTCCACGGAAAATGGTGGGAAAGGCCTGGATTCCCACACGAAATGGCGGGGAAGGCCTGGATTCCCACACAAAATGGCGGGGAAGGCCTGGATTCCCACATAAAATGGCGGGGAAGGCCTGGATTCCCACACAAAATGGCGGGGAAGGCCTGGATTCCCACACAAAATGGCGGGAAGGCCTCAGGTTCCCACACAAAATGGCGGGAAAGGCCTGGATTCCCACACAAAATAGGGGGGAAGGCCTGGATTCCCACACAAAATGGGAAAGGCTTGGATTCCCACATAAAAGAGGAAAGGCCTGGATTCCACACAAAATGGTGGGGAAGGCCTGGATTCCCACACAAAATGGGAAAGGCCTGGATTCCCACACAAAATGGGCGGAAAGCCTTGGATTTGGGGCTGTTTCTCCCCATCCGAACCCTCTCCCCTGGGTTATTCCCAGCTTGGATCTGGGGCTGTTTCTCCCCATCCCACCCCTCTCCCCTGGGTTATTCCCAGCCTGGATCTGGGGCTGTTTCTCCCCATCCCAGCCCTCTCTCCCCGCTCATTCCCAGGTTATTCCCGGCCTTTCCCGGCACTCACTGCACTGGATGGAGGAGAGTTTGGAGGTGAAGGGGGCGGCAATGCTGGCGTCTCCCAGTTTCACCACCGGAGCTCGTTCCTCCTCCAGGTCCTTCAGCACTTGGCTGAGCCGCTCCTGAGGGGCAGGAAAAGCGGGATGTGAATTCCCAGAACGTCCCTGCTCCACGGATGGGGGAACGGAGGGAAAAGCTGCTCCTTTCCCACCCAAATCCACGGGGCAAAGGAAGGCAGTCTGGGCTCTGCCTGGGCTGAGCAGTTTTAAGGTGCCTCCCAAGCAGAATTCCACGATCTGCTCCCTGTTTTCCCTGTACTTATGGCTGGGATCACATCCCAGCTCCAGGAGTGCCAGAGGAGGAGCACAAAAGCCTGGATAACCCCCTGGAATCGCACCCTGTGGATGGCCAGCTGCTCCTCCCGCTGGGACAGGACCCTGTGCTTGGCTCCCCGGGACGTGGGCCTCACATTCCCGACTCCTGCCGCCGGAATTCCGGCTCTCCCGTCCCCGGGGCCGTCCCGGGGCCGCTTCTTCCGCTCAGGAATCCTCTCGGGAGCGTTTGCCAGCAGGGCCACTCCTGGAAAAGGGGGGAAAAACAGGGAAAAAAGGGCCGTAAATCCCTCGGGTTTTCCACACAGCCAGTGGCTGCAACTGGAGCAGGGAATTGGGGAGGGATTTCAGGGAGGAAAAGTAGGGGGAATGAGGGAACTGGGGAGGGATTTCAGGGAAAAAAGGGCTGTAAAGTCGTTTGTTTTTCCACACAGCAGGATCCCAACCTGGAGCCAGGAGAGCAGGGAATTTGGGAGGGATTTGGGGAGAAAAAAGTAGGGAAAATCAGGCAATTTGGGAGGGACTGCAGGAAGAATCAGGGAATTTGGGAGGCAATTTAGGGAGGAAAAGCAGGGAGAATCAGGGAATTTGGGAGGGATTTTAGGGACAAAAAAGCAGGGAGAATCAGGGAATTTCAGGGAAAAAACCCCAGGAGAATCCTCCTGGAAAAAGCGTTTGGAGCCGATTCCTGCTGGCGTGGGATTCCAGGAGCAGAGAAATCCCTCTGTATCTGAATTCCTGTGGATTCCCAGCCCTGGCACTCTGGAACACCCCGGGAATCTGGGGCAATCCCGGGAATTCTCACCCACATCCGCGTGTTTCAGGGCCCCCACGTCGTTGGTGCCGTCCCCGCACATGAGGGTGGAGAAGCCGAGGCTCTTCAGGGTGGTGATCACGAATTCCTGGCGGGAAAAGGCCCAAACGTTGGGAATTCAGAGCTGGAAAAGGGCTCAGGGATCTTTAGGATCACGTGGGACAGCCGGAGCCTCACCCCCAGGCTCCTAAAAGCTCCGAAGTTTGGGAATTCTGAGCTGGAACGGGCTCGGGATTGTTCAGGATGACAACAGGGGCACCCTGAGCATCATCCCCATACTCCAAAAGCTCTGGATTTTGGGAATTCAGAGCTGGAACGGGCTCAGGGCTCTCCAGGATCACAACAGGGACACCCTGAGCCTCACTCACAGAGTCCAGATTTTGGGAATTCAGAGCTGGAACGGGCTCAGGACTCTCCAGGATCACAACAGGGACACCCTGAGCCTCACTCACAGAGCCCAGATTTTGGGAATTCAGAGCTGGAATGGGCTCAGGGCTCTTTAGGACAACAACAGGGACACCCTGAGCCTCACTCACAGAGTCCAGATTTTGGGACTTCAGAGCTGGAACGGGCTCAGGACTCTCCAGGATCACAACAGGGACACCCTGCTTTTCCACCCCCAGCCCCAAACGTCGGGAATTCTCTGGGATAACCCCTCCCACCCCCTCACCTTCTGCTTGGGCACGACCCTGGCGAAGACGCGGATGTGCGGGATGAGCCGGAGCAGCCGCTCCCGGTTCCCGCTCCGGAGGTGCTCCAGGCCCTCCCCGGTCACGCACAGGTCGAAGGGCTCCGTCAGCTCCCGCTGGGATTCCGGGAACGCCGGGAGCACCACGGCCCCGTCCCGCGATTCCCACTGCCACGGGGAGCCTGCGGGAACAGGGAGCAGCCCTGGGATCAGCCCTGGGATCAGCCTTGGGATCAGCCCTGGGATCAGCCCTGGGATCAGCCTTGGGATCAGCCCTGGGATCAGCCCTGGGATCGGCCGGAGCGGCGGGAATGTCCTGGCCCCTCCCAGGCCCTGGAGATCCCCATCCCAGCACTGGGAAAAGTGGGAATTCCGGGTTGTTTGGGGGGTGATTGGGTGGGGTTGGGTCTTTTTTGGGGGGGGGGTGGTTGGGTCTTATTTTGGGGGGTTTTGTGGGGGTTTTGCGTCTTA
The DNA here is from genome assembly GCF_036250125.1 of Pseudopipra pipra. Classification (NCBI taxonomy): domain Eukaryota; kingdom Metazoa; phylum Chordata; class Aves; order Passeriformes; family Pipridae; genus Pseudopipra; species Pseudopipra pipra. Next base: position 57,348 of record NW_026991227.1, read on the forward strand.
TTTTGGGGGCTTTTGGTGGGTTTTTGGGCTTATTTTGGTGCGTTCGGGGGTTTTTCAGCGTGTCTTTAGTGTGGGGTTTTCTGTGGGTTTTGCCCCTATTTTGGTGTTATTTGGGCTTTATTTTGGAGATATTTGGGCCTCACTTTGGAATCAGTTTGGCCTTATATTGAAGATATTTTTGCCTGATTTTGGAGTTATTTTGAGCCTGATTCTGGAGTTATTCTGACCCTATTTTGGAGATATTTTGGCCAGATTTTGGAGTTATTCTGACCCTATTTTGGAGATATTTTGGCCAGATTTTGGAGTTATTTTGACCCTATTTGGAGTCATTTTGGCCCATTCCCCCCAGCCCATCCCAAATCCCATCCCAGGCACCTTTGGAAGCCGGAGGCTGCAGGATGAGGGTCTTTTCCTTCTGCAGGAAGTGCAGCTCCCTGGCCACGTGGCAGGCGGTCAGGGGGTTGTCCCCCGTGATCATCACCACCTGAGGGACACGGCAGAGGGAATTCTGGGAATTCCAGAGGCACCAACAAAATTCCTGCCTGGAGCAGGTGCAGGTCCCAACCCCCCCGAGGTGCAGCCCCCAGGGAAGGGCCTTGTCCCATTATCCCACCCCAAACCCAACCCCACATCCACAACATTTCCCTCTTTTCCCCCTTTTCCCTCCACTTTCCCCCTTTTCCCTCACTCCAGGGGCTCCCAATCCCCTGGAAGTGGCACCTGGGACAGGTTCAGTGCTGCCCATGGAATGGTTGGGCTCCACGACCTCCCAGGGCTTTTCCCACCCCCTTTTCCCTGGAATTCTGCCCGGCCTTACGTGGTGGGAAGCGTTCTGGATCTCCCTGATGACGGATTTGGAGTCGGCTTTGAGGGGACACGAGACCACGATGAATCCCACAAACCTCAGGTCACATTCCAAGGTTTCCCTCTTCATCTCCCGCACCTGCCAAGGGAGGAACCCTTTGGAACCCCTGGGAACAGCACCTGGCTTTTCCAACAGGTGATTCCCTGAAGTTTAACGACCCCCTGGGGACGCCAGAGAACCCCTGGATTGGCTCCAGCTGCTCAAAAAAGGCTTTTTTTGGCACAAGAAGCTCCTCATTCCCAATTAAAACCAGGCCAAACCTCTCCAGGTGTTCCAAGGAAAGACCTGATCCTGCTCCCTGAGCAGGAAACCGGGAACACCGCAGGGAACACGGATCCACAACGCCCCAAAACTCACAGCTGGGGGGTGGTTTTCCCAGAAAATCCCCATTTTATCAGCAGATTTGGGTGCCCACATCCCAAAAAAAGTCCCTCTCTTCCCAGCCCTGCTCCCAGCAACCCCGTTTCCCTGGATGTGAAGGCTGGGGAGGATCCAGGTACCTGCTGGTGGGTGAGGTGTCCCAGCTCCTTGTAGCCCAGGGCCAGGACCCGAGCGCCCTCGTGGGAGATCTCCCGGTGCACGGCGTGGTAGTTGCTGGGACACTGGGATAACTGGGAAAAAGGAGGGAAGAACACGGGATTCAGGGAGTTTCCGAGGGAATCCAGGAGCAGATTTGAGCTTTTTGTGGAAAAAGGGGGGAAAACAGGGGAAGAGAGACTCTGGGATTGTCCCCTGTCCTTCCCACAAACTCTGGGACAAGTCCCTCATCCTGTCCTTCCCAAAAATTCTGGGATTAGTCACCTGTCCATCCCAAAAACTCTGGGACAAGTCACTTGTCCTTCCCACAAAATTTGGGACAAGTCCCCATCCTTTCCTTCCCACAGACTCTGGGATGATCCCCTGTCCATCTGATCCCCTGCCCATCCCACAAACTCTGGGATGAATCCCTGCCCCTCCCACAAACTCTGGGATGAATCCCTGCCCATCCCACAGACTCTGGGATGATCCCCTGCCCATCCCAAAAACTCTGGGATGAATCCCTGCCCATCCCACAGACTCTGGGATGACCCCCTGTCCATCCCACAGACTCTGGGATGATCCCCTGTCCATCTGATCCCCTGCCCACTCCAAAAACTCTGGGATGAATCCCTGCCCATCCCACAAACTCCGGGATGAATCCCCGCCCATCCCACAGATTTTGGGATGAATCCCTGCCCACTCCACAAACTCTGGGATGAATCCCCGCCCATCCCACAGACTCTGGGATGAATCCCTGCCCATCCCACAGATTTTGGGATGAATCCCCGCCCATCCCACAGATTTTGGGATGAATCCCTGCCCACCCCACAAACTCCGGGATGATCCCCCGCCCACCCCAAACCCTCTGTTCCCACCCCCCCACGTCCCTCCCTTCCCACCCCACCCTCGATCCCTCAGGAATTCCGACTCCCTCTCCCCTCCCTCTCCCCCCCCGTGCCCCTGGGGGTGGAATTCCGGCGTGTTTTTCCCGGGAATGCCTCACCATGGGCCGCAGGGTCTCGGGCGCGCCCTTGACGGCGGCGACGAAGGCGAGCTGGGCGCCGGGGCCGCGCTCGTAGGAGGCCAGGACCGACATCCGCTTCAGGGCACTGGAGAAATGAAAGCGCTGGTGAATTTTCATCCCCGGAGTTTTTAGACTCCTTGGGAAAACTTTCTCATCTGGAAACAAAGAGATCGGGAAATCCTGAAAGGGTTTTTTTTTTTTTTTTTTTGTGGAGGGGGGGGGGAGGAAAAAAAAAGGGGATTATAAATAAAAACAACAAAAAACCCCAAGCGAAAATAAAAGGTCCCACCCCGGGGGGGTTGAGGGCGGGATCCGGGGGGAGTTTGGGGGGAATTTGAGCAAAGTTCAGGATAATTCCGGAATTCAGAGCAAATTGGGGGAATTCAGGTGGGATTCAGATGGAATTCAGGGGAATTTGAGTAGAATTCAGGCGGAATTCATGTGGAATTCAGGGAAATTCAGGATAGTTCCAGTGGAATTCAGAGGGGATTGAGGGGAATTCGGGCAGAATTCAGGACAATTCAGGTGGAATTCAGGGGAATTTGGGGGGAATTCAGGTGGAATTCAGGAGGATTCAGGGGGATTTGGGTGGAATTCAGGGGGATTCAGGGGGATTCAGTGGAATTCAGGCCATGGGACGTGTCCCTGCCCTTGGATCGGGACGATCCTTGAGGTCCCTTCCCAGCCAGCCCCTCCCGGCCTCCCCGAATCCCTGGATTGGCTCGGATTTCCCTGGAAGTGGGTTTACCTTTGGTCAGGGTCCAGTCCACGGCCAGGAGCATGGCCTTCTCCAGAGGGTCCCCCACCAGCGTCCCGTCCTCCAGCTGCACCAGGGAGTGGCAGGTGGCGATGGCCCGGTGGGTCTCCAGGGGAATGTCGGACACGGGAGTCACCTCCTTCCCGTCCCTACGGAACAACGGGGGAACAGACCCGCTCTGGGACACCCTGGAGCCGTTCCCAGCTCGGAATTCCCGCTCCCACCCGGCGGGGAGCAAAGGCCAGGGGACAGCGGGGCTGGTTCAGTGGGAATTCGGGCCAAATCCCGGGATTTTGGCTGGTTCTGCCAAGGAAACTCGGGAAACTGGCACATCAAGGGGCAGATCCAAAGGATCTGGGAGGCTCCAGGCGCTGGGAATTCCGGCAGCGGGACGGGAAGGGCGGGATGTGCCACAGGGAAGAGCTCGGCAGCCTCGGAATCCCGGGGAATTCCCAGCAGATCCCCGCTCCCCGAACCCCCAGGGATCTCCCCCCGCCCCGCCGGGACGTTCCCGAGGAATTCCCGCGTGGAAATCCGGGAATGGGGGCTCCCGGGACCCACCTGAGCCCGGCCACCCCCCGCACCACCAGGTGGTCGCTGGTCAAGGTCCCGGTTTTGTCGAAGCAACAAACTTGGACTTTCCCAGCAAAGGGGATCCGGAAAGGCTCCGTGCAGTAAACGTCTGGAGAGGGAAAACAGGGAATTTGGGTGGGAATCCAGCCCAAGGCTCCGTGCAGTAAACGTCTGGAGAGGGAAAACAGGGAATTTGGGTGGGAATCCATTCCCTCCCCGCCCTCCCAGCCAAGGATTCCTTCCCCAAATCCACCTCAATCCCCCTTTTCCAGGGGGAAGCCATTCCCTGTGTCCCATCCCTCCAGCCCTTCTCCCAAGCCCCTCTCCCGCTCTCCCGGAGCCCCTGGAATGTGCTGGAAGCTCTCCCCGGGTCCCTCCCTGCTCCAGGGGAACATTCCCAGCTCTCCCAGGCTGTGCCCGGAGCAGAGTCCTGGAATGCCGGGGTGGGAATGCCGGGAATGGGGACTCACAGAGCTTGGCCAGGGCGATGAGGGAGGTGTTCACGGCCAGGGAGAGCTCGATGGGCAGCTCCGGGGGCACCACGGACGTCAGGATCAGGGCACACTCCAGGAACAGCCGGTACTGGTTCCGCCGCGGGTCCTTCGTGCCTGTGGGATGGGATGGGATCAGCTGGGAATGGGATCAGCTGGGAATGGGATGGGATCAGCTGGGAATGGGATCGGATCAGCTCGGGATGGGGATGGATCAGCTCAGGATGGGATGGGCTCAGCTCAGCTGGGAATGGGATTGGATCCGCTCGGGATGGGGATGGATCAGCTCCACATCCCGGGGGAACAGGGAGCAGATCCCGCCCGGGAAGGATCCCGGGATCCAGGGCGGGTTCCTGAGGTGGAGCTCCAGAGAAGGTGGATCCAGGAGTAATTCCCTGGGATTGGCACCTGCCCTTCCCAAAAACTCTGGGAGAAGGCACCTGTCCTTCCCAAAAACTTTGGGACAAGTCCCTGTCCTGTCCTTCCCAAAAACTCTGGGAAAAGTCCCTGTCCTGTCCTTCCCAAAAACTCTGGGAAAAGTCCCTGTCCTGTCCTTCCCAAAAACTCTGGGAATGTCATTTGTCCTTCCCACAAACTTTGGGATTTGTCCTTCCCACGAACTCTGGGACTCCTCCTTCCCAAATCTCCAGGACAAGCCCCCCCCCCCTTCCCTGACCCTTTGGGAATTCCACCAGGAGGGGGGACAATCCCAAGGCCCCGGGAAGCCTTCCCGAAGCATTCCCAGCACATTCCCACCCTCGATCCAGACGTAGGCGGCGGCGGCGACGGCGAAGACGAGGAGGAAGAGGATGAAGATGAAGGTCTCCAGGTTATTGGCCGTCACCCTCTTCACTCCAAACAGGATCGTCCGGAGCAGCTTTCCCTGGGAACAAGAGCCTTCAGTGCCAGGGCTTCCAAGGGATCCCACAGAATTCCTTAAAAACGGCCCCGGGATTCAAATCCCGGCTCCGGGGTTTTGTTCCCAGAGCCTGGAAATCCTGGGGCTTCCTCTTCCCAACCTCGTTCCTTCCCCTTCCCAACCTCACTCCAAACAAGCTCCTCTCCCAACCGCACCCGGAATTCCCGTTCCCAGCTCACCTGGGAGGTGTTGAATCCCGTCCTCAGGGCGTAGGCGACGCATCCGTTATCCACGGCTGTGGGAAGGGGCAGGAAACCCGGAGTGAATCCCCCCAGGGTCACTCCAGGGTCATTCCAGCCCGGAGTGAATCCCTCCAGGGTCACTCCAGGGTCATTCCAGCCCGGAGTGAATCCCCCCAGGGTCACTCCAGGGTCATTCCAGCCCGGAGTGAATCCCTCCAGGGTCACTTCCAGGGTCACTCCAGCCTGGAGTGAATCCCCCCAGGGTCACTCCAGCCCGGAGTGAATCCCCCCAGGGTCACTCCAGCCTGGGAGCTGCCCCCTCCTCACACCCCCAGAGGAACTGAACCCCTTTAGAGCCTCCTGGCTTGTTAATAATCACAGTCGCTCATTAATTATTAATTAATTAACACCAAACCTACTCCAGGGTCCCTCCAGCCCGGGAGCACCTGGAGCTCCCCCTCACCACCCCCCAGGGGCTCATTTAGCTGCCCCCGCTCATTAACCAGGCTGTTAATTAGTGCCAGCAGCCCGCCCTCCCAGGGGATCCCTCTGGAATCGCCGGCATTCCCGGCGGGAATGGGGGCCGGGGACGCACGTTTGAGCCCCGAGGAGGCCTTTTGGGGCGGGATGTGCTGCACCACCCGCGTGCCCCCGAAGAGGACGTGGAGCCGCGAGTCGCCCTCCATGTCCAGCACGTGCTCCGGGCTCAGGTCCTCCACCGGCTCCTGCAGTGGGAAACAGGGAAACAGGGAATGGGATGAGCCTGGGAAATGGGAATGGGCCTGGGATGAGCCTGGGAAATGGGAATGGGCCTGGGATGAGCCCAGGGAAACAGGGAACAGGGAATGGGATGAGCCTGGGAAATGGGAACGGGCCTGGGATGAGCCCAGGGAAACAGGGAACAGGGAATGGGATGAGCCTGGGAAACGGGAATGGGCCTGGGATGAGCCCAGGGAAACAGGGAATGGGCCTGGGATGAGCCTGGGAAACGGGAATGGGCCTGGGATGAGCCCAGGGAAACGGGAATGGGCCCTGGGATGAGCCCAGGGAAACGGGAATGCCCCGGGCTGGACACTGGGGGGGCACGGGAAGGGGACGGGATCGCGCCGGGGAGGGCGGGGCTGGGGGGCTTCCCCTTCCCAAGGAATTCCATGGGAATAATAATAACAATAATAACATTAATAATAAAAATAAACTCCATACTTCTTAAGTCTCCCACCGGCACAAAAAGCAGGAAAAACGAGGGGTTTTCGCTGATTTTTGACTCTTTTTCCTGATTTTTGACTGTTTTCCCTGATAAATTTTGATTCTTTTCCCCGATTCCTGTGGGTTCTCCCCTATCCCTGAGGGTTCTCCCCTTTCCTGAGGGTTCTCCCCTATCCCTGTGGGTTCTCCCTGCCCTGTCCCATCCCCATCCCCATGCCCACCTTCATCTGGGGCACGGACTCCCCGGTCAGCATCGCCTCGTCCACGATGCAGCGGCCCCGCAGCAGCAGAACATCACAGGGCACCAGATTGTCCTGGGGGGAACGGCCTGGCCCAAAACCACCCAAATCAGCCCCAAAAACACCGGCAAAGAGCCCCCCTTGGGACCCTCTGCCACCCCGGGGGAAAATCCCAGGGGAAAATCCACGGAAAAGCAACGAAAATCAAGGAAAAATCAGTTAAAAAGCAAATAAAAATCAATTCAAAAGCAATTAAAATCAATGAAAAATCATTCCAAAACCAGTTACAATCAATGAGAAATCAATTAAAATAAATTAAAATCGATTAAAGCCAATCAAAAATCAACTAAAAATCAACGAAAAATAAATTGAAAATCAAATCAATTAAAAATTAATTCAAAAGCAAAAACGATGAAAAATCAATTAAAAATGAATTAAAATCAATGAAAAACCAACTGAAAATCCACGAGAATCAATTAAAAATCAACTGAAAATCAATTAAAGTCAATTGAAAATCAATTAAAGTCAATTGAAAATCAATTAAAGTCAATTGAAAATCAATTAAAGTCAATTGAAAATGAATTAAAATCAATTGAAAATCAATTAAAATCAATTGAAAAATCAACTTAAAAATCAGTTGAAAAATTAATTAAACCCAATTAAAAATCCCTGGAAATGGGAATTAAGAGATCCCAGCCCAAGGATTTCCCTCCTGGCTCCTCGGAAAAGGGAATTTAACCCAAGACCCCGAGAGATCCCGCCCTGGAAATGGGAATTAAAGTCCCCCAGAGGCACCCGTGGGGTTTTTTACCCCGATCCAACCCCGCCCAGCCCCCGGGAACACCCCGGATCCCCGGGAATGAGCCCGGATACCGATGGACAGGATGTCCCCCGGGATGATCTCGTCGCTGGAGATCGGGCGCCACTTGCGGTTCCTGTACACCTGCAGTGCCCAAAACAGGGATGTTTTAGCCCCAGAACCACGGGAAAGGAGGGAAATGCCCCCGGATTCCCCGGACTCACCTGGATCATGTAGGGCTTGTTGCCCATCTTGCGGATCTCCGACATGTTCCGCAGCTGCTGCTGCACCAGCGAGGCCTCGAAGGCCACGAGCATGGACAGGGTGAAGACACTGTAGTACCAGTACTCGTCCAGGCACCACAGCCCCACGCAGAACACCTGGAAAACCCCGGGAAAACCGCCGGGCAGCTCGGCTCAGTCGGCATCACTCCAGGGCTTCACTGGGGGAAAGGCAGGGAATCTCCCTCCCACAGACACCTGGAACTGTCCCCACACCACAGCCCCACCCAGAACACCTGGAGGGACAGGAGTGATCCCAATCCAGCCCAGAATTCCTTACAATCTGGGATTCAGCTCGGCTCAGTCGGCATCACTCCAGGGTTTCACCGGGGGAAAGGCAGGGAATCTCCCTCCCACAGACACCCGGGGGGTCAGGAGTGATCCCCACACCAGAGCCCCACCCAGAACACCTGGAACAGCCCAGAATTCCTTAAAACCTGGGATTCAGCTCGGCTCAGTCGGGATAATTCCAGGGTTTCACTGGGGGAAAGGCAGGGAATCTCCCTCCCACAGACACCTGGAACTGTCCCCACACCACAGCCCCACCCAGAACACCTGGAGGGACAGGAGTCATCCCAATCCAGCCCAGAATTCCTTAAAATCCAGGATTTATCTTTGCTCATCCAGGATAACTTCAGTATTTCATGAGGGAACTCGGAAAAGCAGAAAATCTCCCTCCCAGAAACACCCAAGGGGTCAGGAATTGTTGGTCCCAATCCACGCCAGGATTCCTTAAATTCCAGGAATTTCTAGGGACTGAAATGGGAATTTTAAGGAATCATCTTGGTTAAAGAATTCCAGAAAGCTGGAAAAACCCCAGGACACAAGGGTCAGGAATAAATCAATATCAAGGTCTAATCCAGCAAATATTCCTGATTCCTGGAATCTCCCCAGCTCATTCCTGGCTCTCAATCCATAAATCCTCCTGGTTTTTTAGCAGGAATAGGGAATTTTCCCCCCTTTCTGTCTCCACACTTTACCTGGAAGATGAAGAAGGGAGCTGTGGCTCTTTCCTTGAACAATTCCAAGAATTCTGGCACCACCATCTCAGCCCTGGGAAGGAAATCCAGGAAATCCACCCTTGTTTCCCTGAGCATTCCAAGATTTCAGCAAAATGCCATCCCAAAAAAAACCACTTCCAGAGGAAAACCTCCTGGTTTTTAACTACTCTGAGTCAATTCCTTCCTCTTCCCAATTTTATTCCTCTTTCTTCCTCTTCCCAATCTACATTCCCAACATTATTCCTTCCTCTCCCCAATCCTTATTTATTTCTCTTCCCAACCTCATTCCTCAAATCCAGCTATTCTCTGTCCTGAAAGGAATCTGAAACAAACCCTGGGAATGACTAAAATTCCAGCTCCAGCACTAAAACTCCAGTTTGATCCCAGTTTTCCTGCCAAACGGGGATATTTTGGCTCCCTCCCAAAAAAAAAACCCTGGAAAACTCACTTATTGGTGCCATATTTCTTCTCTGCTGCCCGGATTTCCTTGTCCTCCTGGTAGCCTCTGGAATTCTGGTAGTAGCTCAGGGGATATTCCACCGGGAAGGCCACGGGCAGGAACTGCCTCTTCCCGTTGGTTTCGTAGGAATATTTGATCTTCTGGAACTCGAAGGAAAGAGCCTCCTCCCCGTCCTCACCCTGGGAAAGGGGGGAAGGAAAAATAACTGAACATATCCAGGTACAAGGATAAAATAACTGAACATATCCAGGTACAAGGATAAAATAACTGAACATTATCCAGGTACAAAGATAAAACAACTGAACATTATCCAGGTACAAGGATAAAATAACTGAACATTATCCAGGTACAAGGATAAAATAACTGAACATTATCCAGGTACAAGGATAAAATAACTGAACATTATCCAGGTACAAGGATAAAATAACTGAACATTATCCAGGTACAAGGATAAAATAACTGAACATTATCCAGGTACAAAATCCAACAGAAACCTCCACCCCCGGGATAATCCACCTCCGAGAGAGCAGAATTCCCAAATCCATTCCCCAAATCCCAACCTGTCCCTGCTGGTGGAAGCACCCCCCTCCAGTCGGACCCATCCCAGCTGATTTTTTGCTAATTAACGTGATTAAAACTGCAATTTTTGCTAATTAACGGGACCAAAAGGAATCCCGAGCTCCCGGAACCTGCCGGAACTCCCGATCCCTGCCGGAATTCCCGATCCCTGCGGCTCCTCTCACCTGATCCCGGTGCAGCGGCACCAGCTCCACGGAGCCGTTGTTGGGGGTCGGCACCACTTTGGCCAAGGTGGCTTTTTTGGGACACGGCTCCTGGAGGGGGGGGGAAAAAAAGGGAATTCCCATCCCGAGGTTTGTCTGGGAGCGCTGGTTGGGATCACACACATCCCAAAGAGAACGTTCCCAATCCCGGAATTCCCGCCTGGGCACCGAGGGAAGGGGTTCAGGGGCACAAACAGGGAAAGGGGCACCTTAAAGGGATTTAATGCCTTTGCCTCTCGGATCCCAAACCCCCCCAAAATCCCTCTCAAACCTCACATATCCTCAGTCCCAAATCCCCCCCAAAACTGCCCTCAGACTCCAAATCCCCCCCAAAATCCTTCTCGAACCCCACATATCTTCAGCCCCAAACTCCCCCCAAAATCCCCCTCAGACCCCAAACTCCCCCAGTCCCAAATACCCCAAATCCCTCTCAGACCCCAAACTCCCCCAGTCCCAAATACCCCAAATCCCCCTCAGACCCCAAACTCCCCCAGTCCCAAATACCCCAAATCCCCCTCAGACCCCAAACTCCCCCAGTCCCAAATACCCCAAAATCCCCCTCAGACCCCAAACTCCCCCAACCCCCCCAAGTTCGCCCCCTCGCACCCCAAATCCCCCCTTTTCCCCTCAGCCCCCCAGTCCCCCTCGCTCACCCTGACGCAGGTGAGCGCGCACTGCGCGTGCACGGACCAGAGCCCCGCCAGCGCCGTGAGCAGCTGCAGCGCCGCGATGGCGCCGAGCGCCAGCAGCGCCGCCTCGGGGGGCCCCCCCCGCTCCTCCTCCTCCTGCTCCCCCTGCGCCCCCCACAGCCGCGGCCCCCACAGCCACAGCCACGCCGGGTAGAGCCCGGCGGCGAAGGGCAGGACGGTGGCGCGGAGGAGGCGCGGCCGCCGCCGGTAGAGCGTCACCGACGAGACCAGCTCGTCCTGAGGGGCCGCCGCGGCCGCCGCCATTTTCCCTCCGCCCTCGGCTCGTCTCTTCCGCTTCCGCGCCCCCGACTTCCGCCCGCGCGTGCGCGGGGAGCGGTGCTGGCGGAAGCGCGGCGGCGGCGCGTGCGCGCTGGAGAAGTGCGGGCGGAGGCGGCGGCGTCATGTGAGTGAAGGGGCGGCGGGGCCGGGGCGGGAAGGGTCCCTTCCGCGTGTCCCCCCCCGGCTTCACGGCCCACCTCGGTGTTAACGGGACCACCGGGACCCCCCGTGTGACCCCCGGTGTTAACAGGACCCTCCCGGGACCCCCCCCGCTGTTAACGGAATCCCCGTGTGTTCCCCCGCTGTTAACGGGACCACCGGGACACCCCGTGTGCCCGCCGGTGTTAACAGGACCCTCCCGGGACCCCCCCCCCCCGGTGTTAACGGAATCCTCGTATCCCCCCCGGTGTTAACGGGACCATCGGGACTCCCGGTGTTCTCCCCGTTACTGACCTTCCCATTCCCGGTATTCCCGCAGGGAATTGGCCCTGGAGCTGACGGCCCGTCACTGCGGGGCGGAGCTGGAGCGCTACGGGCGCTGCGTGGCCGCGAGTCCCGAATCCTGGCAGAGGGACTGTCACCGGCTGCGGCTCGGGATCGCCCAGTGCGCCTCGGCACAGTCAGTGCGGGACTGGGAGGGACTGGGATTGTCACTGGATGGGCACCGGGAGGATTGGGATTGTCACTGGATGGGGCTTGGGATCGCCCAGCGCGCCTCGGCACAGTCAGTGCCGGACTGGGAGGCATCGGGACTGTCCCTCCAGTGCCATCCCTGTCCCCCCGGGGCCATCGCGGTGCCCCCCTGACCCATCCCCGCGCCCCCCCAGCCCCATCGTGCGGCAGATCCGCCGGGACTGTGCCGAGCCCTTCGCGGCCTTCGAGCGCTGCCTGCGGGATCACCCCGGGAGCGCCGGGAGCTGCCACCCCCCACGCCAACGCCTTCCTGCTCTGCGCCGACCAAGTGAAGCCCGGGGAGCCCTGAGGTGAGTCCTGAGGGGAGTCCTGAGGGGAGATCTGAGAGGAGTCCTGAGGTAAACCCTGAGGGGAGTCCTGAGGGGAGATCTGAGAGGAGTCCTGAGGTAAACCCTGAGGGGAGATCTGAGGGGAGTCGTGAGGGGAGATCTGAGGTAAATCCTGAGGGAAGGCCTGAGGGGAGTCTTGAGGGAAGCCCTGAGGTGAGGCCTGAGGGAAGATCTGAGGTGGGACCTGAGGGGAGTCCTGAGATGAGTCCTGAGATGAGTCCTGAGGTGGAACCTGAAGGGAGATCTGAGGGGAGCCCTGAGGGAGTCCTGAGGGAAGCCCTGAGGTGAGGCTTGAGGGGAGTCCTGAGGGAAGCCCTGAGGTGAGGCTTGAGGGGAGTCCTGAGGGGGGCCCTGAGGGGAGATCTGAGGGGAGCCCTGAGGGGAGTTCTGAGGGGAGTTCTGAGGGGAGTCCTGAGTGAGCCCTGAGGTGGGACCTGAGGGGAGCCCTGAGATGAGTCCTGAGGGGAGATCTGAGGTGAGGGGAGCCCTGAGGGGAGATCTGAGATGAGTCCTGAAGGGAGATCTGAGGGGAACCCTGAGGGGAATCCTGAGGGGAGATCTGAGGTGAGGCCTGAGGGGAGTCCTGAGGTAAACCCTGAGGGGAGCCTTGAGGGGAGCCCTAAGGGGAGATCTGAGATGAGTCCTGAGGGAAGCCCTGAGGGGAGTCCTGAGGGGAGATCTGAGGTGGGACCTGAGGGGAGTCCTGAGGGGAGATCTGAGTGAGCCCTGAGGGGAGTCCTGAGGGAAGCCCTGAGGTAAATCCTGAGGGGAGATCTGAGGGGAGCCCTGAGGGGAGATCTGAGGGGAGTCCTGAGGGGAGATCTGAGTGAGCCCTGAGGGGAGTCCTGAGGGGAGGCCTGAGGTAAATCCTGAGGGGAGTCCTGAGGGGAGCCCTGAGGGGAGATCTGAGGGGAGATCTGAGGTGGGACCTGAGGGGAGTCCTGAGGGAAGCCCTGAGGTAAATCCTGAGGGGAGATCTGAGGGGAGCCCTGAGGGGAGATCTGAGGGGAGTCCTGAGGGGAGATCTGAGTGAGCCCTGAGGGGAGTCCTGAGGGGAGTCCTGAGGGGAGATCTGAGTGAGCCCTGAGGGGAGTCCTGAGGGAAGCCCTGAGGTAAATCCTGAGGGGAGATCTGAGGGGAGCCCTGAGGGGAGATCTGAGGGGAGTCCTGAGGGGAGATCTGAGTGAGCCCTGAGGGGAGTCCTGAGGGGAGGCCTGAGGTAAATCCTGAGGGGAGTCCTGAGGGGAGCCCTGAGGGGAGATCTGAGGGGAGATCTGAGGTGGGACCTGAGGGGAGGCCTGAGGTAAATCCTGAGGGAAGTCCTGAGGGGAGTCCTGAGGGGAGATCTGAGGGGAGATCTGAGGTAAACCCTGAGGGGAGATCTGAGGGGAGATCTGAGGTAAACCCTGAGGGGAGATCTGAGGGGAGCCCCGGCACTCCTGGGAATGTTCCCCCTGGATCGAGAGGCTCCTTCCTGCGGCTGGAACCCCCCAGAGGACACCCGGACACACAGATCCCACACAGATCCCACACAAATCCCCTCCTGCCTCAGGGAACAGGGGAGGGAGGATGTTGGGGAAGGATGTTTGGCGTAAAAGTGGGATTAGAACCTCCCAAAATCCTCCCAGATCCGTGAAATCCCGCACAAATTTTTAGGGTCAGAAAGGACCTTAAACTCATCCTATTCCTGCTTTTTTTTGTGCTGTTTTTCCCCAGGGAATCCTTGGAATTCAGGTACGCCTCTGGGAATGGATGGAAAAGCCTTGGTGTCCTCTGGAATCTCCTTCCAATCCCGGATTTTCCCCCCTCTGGAAAAGGAAGTGCAGCTCTGCCCACGGGGATTCCTTGGATCTGCTTCCCTGGAGTGCAGGAACATTCCTGCGGGGAATTCCAGGTTTTATCCAAAAAAAATGGATAAATAAATAAATTCCAGGTTCCAAAGCTCCACAGGAACCTCAGGATGGGCTGGAGGGTGACCCAAAAAAATCTGCTTTTTCCCTGTTTTTCTTCCACCCAAATCCTTCCAAAAATCCGTTTGGGAATCAAACACAGTTATTTCCCTTTTTTCCCAGGAAAACCCACCCACTTCCCAAGATCCAAAACTCTGGAGTGGCTCTTCCCACTGCCCTTGGAAGCTCAGGGATTTTTTGGGGCCACAAAAGTCAAATTGATCCATCTGAAAACTCCCAGTTTTTGAGGATGGGATCCCCGGGTTCTCTCCTGCTTTGGGACGGCAGAGGGAGCCATTCCCACCGGGAAAAACAGGGATTTGGGAGCCTCGAGGGCTTTCCAGGAATTTCTAGCTGTAAGTGGGGAAAAAAAAATCCAAGTATTCCTGAAAATATCCGTTAAAACTCGAGGAAAAGTGGGATAAAGCCTGGGATTGTGGGATCCGTGTGGGAAAACTCCGGGATGCTGCCAGCGAGGTCAGAAATCCCTGGAAAAGCAGGAGTGGAGGTCTCCCAGAGAAAGGGCAATCCTGGGAATTCCAGCGGGGTTGGGGGGGAGCAGAAATGAGGTTTTGGGACTCATTTTTTGGGGAGAATTAAACTTGGAGGTCTTTTTGGGGGAATTAAACTTGGCCAGGGATGTACAGGGAGCAGGAATTCCCTCGGGAATTCTCAGGGAGAGGCTTTTCCCGACTTTCCAGCCCTGCTTGGGGGGCATCAAAAAAAAACCCCCTTGGCTTTGATCCCGATCCCAAGGGACCCGCCCCGTTCCTGGGATACTTTGATCCTTATCCAGGTTCCAGCCAGGCCCAAATCCAGCTGATTTTTGGGCCTCACTGGAAATCTGTTCATCCCTAAAGTCTAAAAATACTCATCCCTAAAATCTGAACAAATCTATCCGTAAAAATTAAATGTGTTTGTCCCTGAAATCTAAATTATTTATCCCTAAAATTAAAATACATCCATCCCTAAAACCTGAATCTGTTTCTCCATAAAATCAAAGTCATCTATCCCTAAAAATTCAATATATTGATCCCCAAAAATTAAATATCCTTTGTTCCCACGAGCCCTTTTATGTCACTTTAATCCTTCAGTTCCTTGTCTCCTGCCGCAATTCCCACCCCCAATTCCACGATTTTCCCCACTTTTCCTTCCTCCAGCTCCAGTTTCCAGCCCAATCCCTGTTTTTCCTGGGAGTTAAACAACCTAAAAGCCGTTTTTTTTTCCCAGATTTAACTTCCCAGCTCATCCCAACCTCCCCGGGGAAATGAATTAACACCTCCAAGGACTCCCCAAAACCCCCCAAATCCCGGGATCAGTTCATTCCCTCCGTGTTTTTCCCCTTCTCTTCCCGGAGCTCCCGGGACACACAATCCGCCTTTTCCCGGCGTCGGTGCCGCTTTCCCTTCCCGGAGGAGCTTTTCCAGGCCCCAAAGGGGGGATGACCCTCGATCCCGGGACCAGGGACCCGCCCGGAATCCGCTTTAATTCCTCAGCCGGAAAAATATCCTGGTTTTCCGCTCGGCTTCCCCCGGCTCCGGGCGCCGTAAATCAGGGAGAGGTGGACGGAGCCGCATTCCAGCCTTTGTTTCCCTTGGATCCCGCCAGGGGGTTTCTCGGAGGGGGTTTTGCCACCACTTCCAGAGGGTTTGGGGGTCACTTTTTATCCTCCCGGCCCGGGGGAGAGAGGGAGACACACCTGGGCATTCCAGAGGGGGGAGCGCTCCCAGGATCCCTTGGGAAGCCTTCCCAGCCAAGGGGGAGCACCTGGAAGGGCTGGAAGGGTGTTTATCCCTAAAATCCAGGTGTGTCTATCCCTAAAATCCAAGTGTGTTTATCCCTAAAATCCAAGTGTGTTTATCCCTAAAATCCAAGTGTGTTTATCCCTAAAATCCAGTGTGTCTATCCTAAAATCCAAGTGTGTTTATCCCTAAAATCCAAGTGTGTTTATCCTGAAATCTGAATGTCCTTGTCCCTAAAATCAAAATCGTTTATCCCTAAAACTCGAAATCATTTATTATCCCCCAAATCCAAATGTGTTTATCCCTGAAATCTGAATCTGTCCATCCTAAAATCTAATTTTATTTATCCATAAAATCCCAGAGGAGTGTGGGATATTCCCAGTGCCTCTCCCAAGCTGTTTTCAGAGGGCTCAGGAAACAGGGAAACGAAGCCAAACCCAGGAATTCGGGAAGCTGCTTCCTGAGCCCCCAGGGAAAGGAACCCCACCCTGGAATTCCCAAGGCAGGAAAATCCCCCGTTCCCAGTTAAACTTGGCTTTGTTTTGGGGGTGGGGGGGGGTTTATTTTCCAACGCACATGCAAAGAGAATTCCCAAAACACCGGCACGGGATCACGGGGAGCATCCGGAGGGATTCGGGGAGGGGGATCTGGGGGGGGGGGGAACATCAAATTTCCACAATTTCACCGCGGATTCTCCCGAAATTCCATCGGAACCGAGTCCGTCCCGAGGGCAGGAGCCTCCAGAGGGAACACACGGATGGAGGGGGCGAATTCTGGGATTTGGGATGGGGGGAAACTCTCCCGGTTCCGCCCCAAACTCGCCTTTCCGGGCAAAAATGTGCCATAAATATCTGGGGTTTTGGGAAAAAGTCTCCCCCCTTCCCTCCCAAAAACCAGTGTCCAGCTGTCTGGGAGTGCTGTCCGTGGATGGGAGGAGGCGGATCCCAGAAGTCCAGGATGATCCCAGAAGTCCGGGATGATCCCAGAAGTCCGGGATGATCCCAGAAGTCTGGGATGATCCTGGCACCGCCAGCACAAGGGATTTTTAGTTCCAGGGAATTTCCCTCCGACAAAAAATCCGCCTTTTCCCTGGTTTTCAGCTCCTCCAGGAGGTTCCCACCTGGAAAAATCAGCGTGTGGAGGCTCCGGGACAAAAGCACATCCAGGAATCCGTCGGCCAAATCCTCGGGATCGTCCCGCCCGATCCCCGGCTCCGCAGATCCCAAAGTAAGTCCTTACTCCCTTCCTTGGAGCAGTCTGGGGAACTCCTTTCCGGGATATTTCCTCCTCAGGACGGTTGGAGAGCTGGGGGAGGTTTTCACCCTGGAGGATTTTATTCCTTCGGCTGGAACAGCTCCTGGGAAAACTTTTCCAGGGATTCCAACCGTCCCTGACGACGTCCTGGGGAGATCCCGGGTCATTCCCGAAAAAAACTGGGCTAAAACCACCATCCCAGTGATGGAATCATGGACATAACCCGGGAGGGAGGAGATCCAGAGCCTTTCCAGCTGGATTAGGGCTTGGAGTTGTGCTGGGAATACTGGGAGGCGGCTTGGGATGGGCACCGGGGGGGAATCCCGAGGGATCCGGCCTCAAATCCAAATGTCGGCGGATTCCACCCCCAAATTCCCCATGCTGACGGATCCTGGCCCGAAATTCCTGGTCCTGGTGGAAAATGCTGGAAGGTTCAGTCTGGATTTCGGGCAGGGATCGCAGCTCCTGATGGAAAAGGCTGGAAAATGCTGGAAATCCAAATATTGATGGATTCTGGCCTGAAATTCCCGGTCCTGATAGAAACTGAGGGGAAATCCCAAATATTGATGGATTCTGGTCCAAAATTCCCAGTGCTGATAGAAACTGAGGGGGAAATCCCAAATATTGATGGATTCTGGCCGGAAATTCCAGTGCTGATAGAAAATGAGGGGAAATCCCAAATATTGATGGATTCTGGCCTGAAATTCCTGGTCCCAATGGAAAATGCTGGAAGGTTCACTCAGGGGTCCAGCCTGGAATTCCCAGTCCCGACGGATTCCGGCCAGAAGTTGCCTGGCCCGGCTGGGGGGCGGGAGCAGCGTTCCCGAGGTTCCTGGGAAGGGCTCTCCCGGGTCAGGAGGTGAAGTAGGAGCTCTGCATGGAATACAGGCGGTCGATGGGGTTCCCCAGCCGGGCCTGGGAGCAGGCTGGGATCGGCCCCGGGCAGGAGGCACTCGCCCAGGGGGCCCAGGCTGTCGCCGTCCAGGTCGTGGAAAACTCCCTCCGAGTCTGGGAACAGGGAAGGGCGGGAAAAGGAAATTAAATCAGAGGCTCTTCCCGCCCTCCCATTCCCGAATATTCCCAGAGATCTTGGTGTCAACCCCTGGTCCTGGCACGGCTCTGCCCTCCTTCCCTTCCCAAATATTCCCAGTGGGATCAGGAATTCCTTCCCCAAACCTTCTCCCCCACCCCATCCCATCCCATCCCATCCCATCCCATCCCATCCCATCCCATCCCATCCCATCCCTTCCCATCCCACCCCATCCCATCCCATCCCATCCCATCCCATCCCATCCCATCCCATCCCATCCCATCCCACCCCATCCCTGTCCCTCTTCTCCCCCTGCCCAGAGCTCCTCCCCAGCTCTGTATCCCCCTGGATCTCATATCCCAGTGGATCCTGTATCCTGTATCCCATATCCCTGTGTATCCCTGCGTATCCCTGTGCCCCCCGCTGTATCCCGGTGCATCCCGCTGTATCCCGACGTGTCCCGGCGCTCCCGGCGTTACCGTAGGGGTGCAGGTGTTCCGGGGGGAGCTGGGGGGGGGTCATTCCCGGCCGGAAGAGCTCCGGCTCAGCCGTTGTGCTCCAGGGGCAGGAGCGGCTGCGGCGGGAGGCGGGAATACGGCGCCAGGAGCCCCTCGAGGCCGGGCACGCTCGCGGCGTCTGCGGGCACCCAATGGGGCAGCGTCGACACGGGGGTCACGGGGGGGGTCGCGATAGTGACGTCATGATGGTGATGTGATAGTGATGTCATAGTAGTGATGTCGTGATAGTGATGTCACCAGAGTGATGTCATGGTAGTGATGTCACCAGAGTGATGTCGTGATAGTGATGTCATGATAGTGATGTCACCAGTGACGTCGTGATAGTGATGTCACCAGTGATGTCACGATAGCGATGTCATGACAGTGCATTCCAGAGCCTAAAGGGGCTCCAGGAGAGCGGGAGAGGGACCTGGGAGAAGGGCTGGAGGGATGGGACACAGGGAATGGCTTCCCCCTGGAAAAGGGGGATTGAGGTGGAACTGGGGAAGGAATCCTTGGCTGGGGGGGCGGGCAGGGAATGGGATGGAATTCCCAGAGGAGCTGTGGCTGCCGCATCCCGGGAAGTGTCCAAGGCCAGGCTGGAGCCGCCTGGGCCCTGGAAGGTGTCCCTGCCTTTGGAATTGGGTGGGATAATGGGATGATTTAAGGTCCCTTCCCACCCAAACCGCTCCCCAATTCCACGAAACGCGTCCGAGCCGCTCCCTGCATCCTGGCTCTCCGCCCATTCCCGGTTTTCCCTCACCTTCGCTGTCGTCGTTGCTCTGCCGGCTGCTCCTCCCGGTCCCTCTCCCGCTTCCCAGCCGGGCATTCCCGAGCTGCTCCTGCTCCTGCTGCTGCTGCTGCTGCTGCTGCTGCTGCTGCCTCCGGGCGATTTTCTTCATCTGGGAAAACACACGGACGCGCCGGGAATTCGAGCCCCCGGAGCTCCGGGGGGGTTCAATCCCACCCCTGGAACGGGACCCGCTCCCTCACCTTGGCCCGTTGGTTCTGGAACCACACCTGGACCACCCGCACGGTCAGTCCCGTCTCCGCCGCCAGCGTCTCCCTCACCTGGCCACGGAAAAGGGATAAATCGGGATTCAATCCCTCTGGGAAGGGTCCCGGCGGGATGGGGGTGCCGGTACCTTCCTGCAGGGCTTGGAGGACACCTCGAAGGAGGCCTTGAAGGCGCGGCGCTGCTGCGTGGTCAGGATGGTGCGCGGGCGCTTGGAGCGCTTGTGCTCCCGGCCCTCGTCGCCTTTGCCCTGGGAGTGGGCACCGTCCTCGTCCTCGCTTTTCACTGCCGGGATCAGGGAATTGGGACAGGGAGCCATCCCTGGGAGTGCTCAGGGATGGGGACGGGGCTCGGAGTCAGGAATTGGGACAGGGAGTCATCCCTGGGAGTGCTCAGGGATTGGGACGGGGCTGAGAGTTGGGAATTGGGACAGGGATCCATCCCTGGGAGTGCTCAGGGATTGGGACAGGGCTCGGAGTCGGGAATTGGGACAGGGATCCATCCCTGGGAGTGCTCAGGGATTGGGACGGGGCTGAGAGTCGGGAATTGGGACAGGGATCCATCCCTGGGAGTGCTCAGGGATGGGGATGGGGCTCAGAGTCAGGAATTGGGACAGGGATCCATCCCTGGGAGTGCTCAGGGATGGGGACGGGGCTCGGAGTCGGGAATTGGGACAGGGATCCATCCCTGGGAGTGCTCAGGGATGGGGAGGGGGCTCGGAGTCGGGAATTGGGACAGGGATCCATCCCTGGGAGTGCTCAGGGACAGCTGAGACGGGGCTCGGAGCCGGGAATTGGGACAGGGATCCATCCCTGGGAGTGCTCAGGGATGGGGACAGGGCTTGGAGTCGGGAACTGGGACAGGGATCCATCCCTGGGAGTGCTCAGGGATGGGGACGGGGCTCGGAGCCGCCCGGGCCATGGGAGGGGTCCCTGCCCTTGGAATGAGGTGGGATGGGAGGAGCTCCAGGGTCCCTCCCAACCCATCCCAACCCATCCCACGCCGCCTCATCCTCCCCATCCCCTGGTCCCCCGCCCGGCTCCGTGCCGGCCCCTCACCGGACTCGGTGGGCGCGGGGCTGACGGCGCTGAGCATCTCCTTCTCCTTCTCGTAGTCGGGGCGGCAGAGCAGCTGCCCCTCCTTGAGCACGAACTCGTCCCCGCGCTGCAGCCGCCGCTCGCACTCGCAGCAGGCGAAGCACCGCACGTGGTAGACGTTCCCCAGCACCCGCATGATCAGCTCCGAGGGCCCCACGGCCTGCAGGCAGCTGCTGCACTTGGTCTGGAACAGCCTGGGGGGGAAACGCGGCGTCTGGGACACCTGGGGGGGATTTGGGACACCCGGGTGGGATCTGGGATGTGCGGGAAGGATTTGGGACGTCCAGGTAGGATCTGGGACGCCTGGATGGGATCTGGGACACCCAGGTGGGATTTGGGATGCCCAGGTGGGATCTGGGACACCTGGATGGGATTTGGGACACCTGGATGGGATTTGGGACACCTGGATGGGATTTGGGATGCCTGGGTGGGATTTGGGATGCCCAGGTGGGATTTGGGATGCCCAGATGGGATCTGGGACACCTGGATGGGATCTGGGACACCCAGGTGGGATCTGGGACACCTGGATGGGATTTGGGATGCCCAGGTGGGATTTGGGATGCCCAGGTGGGATCTGGGACACCTGGATGGGATCTGGGACACCTGGGTGGGATTTGGGATGCCCAGGTGGGATTTGGGATGCGCAGGAAGGGAAATTAGGGCCGGAGAGAGTTGTGGAGGTGTCGAGGTTGGGAATGAGGTCGGAGATGGTCCCCTGGAGCTTCTCCAGGAGGAAACACACGTTCCCAGCTGGATCTGGGGGCTTTTAGGGACCCCTCCTGGGCCGTGAGAGGATTTTAGGGACCTCTCCCCGACGATCCCGGGTTTTTTCGGGATGTCTGTGTCCGGAGGGAGGGACACTCCCGCGCTGGGCCGGAGCAGATGGTCCTGCCGAGGTAATTTTGGGACCTGAGCAGCTCCCGGCTCCCCCTCGGCGCGGGAAAAGCAATAAAATGGGGATTAATTAGGCCCTGTTTGAACAGCAGCAGCTCATAAACCGGGATTAGGGACGAGCCCGGGGGCGGGAGGGGGCGAATCCCACCTGGATTGGGGCGGAGGGGCCGCTCCGGGGGGGTTTGGGGGCCCCTTTGTCTGAACTGCGCCTGGAAAACGATCCCGGGGCTGGGGGGGAGGAAAAACTGGGAAGAGGAGCAGCTTTTTGGGGAAAATCGGCTCCTGGGAGGCCGGAAATGGGGGGTTGTGATCCTTTAATTTTATTTTCCTGTTAGTTCTACGATTCCCTGATTTTTAGTGTCTTGTTTCTATTATTTCTGTCATTCTATTATTTTATTTTTCTATTATTTTTATTATTCTATTATTTTATTTCTCTATTATTTTATTTCTCTATTATTTTATTTTTCTATTATTTTATTTTTCTATTATTTTATGATTCTATTATTTTTATTATTCTATTATTTTTATTATTCTATTATTTTATTATTCTATTATTTCTATTGCCTTACTCCTATTATTCCATTATTTCTCCGATCCCATTATTCCTGTTATCCCTGTTATTTTAACGTGTCTGTTATCCCACAATTCCAGGATTCTCTGAGTCAGTCACTCCCATCCTTATATTCCCATCAATCTTTTCCTGATTCTCTTATTTCTATTATTGGATTATTTTTATTATTCCATGATTCCTATTGATTTAGAATTCCACGATTAGATTATTTCTATTATTCCATTATCCTTTCCCTTCTTTCCCTTCTTTCCCTTTTCCCTTCTTTCCCTTCTTTCCCTTCTTTCCCTTCTTTCCCTTTTCCCTTTTCCCTTTTCCCTTTTCCCTTTTCCCTTTTCCCTTCCCTTCCCTTCCTTCCTTCCCTTCCCTTCCCTTCCCTTCCCTTCCCTTCCCTTCCCTTCCCTTCCCTTCCCTTCCCTTCCCTTCCCCTTTCCCTTTCCCTTTCCCTTTCCCTTTCCCTTTCCCTTTCCCTTTCCCTTTCCCTTTCCCTTTCCCTTTCCCTTCCCCTTTCCCTTCCCCTTTCCCTTTCCCTTTCCCTTCCCCTTTCCCTTCCCCTTTCCCTTTCCCTTTCCCTTTCCCTTTCCCTTCCCCTTTCCCTTTCCCTTTCCCTTTCCCTTTCCCTTTCCCTTTCCCTTCCCTTCCCTTCCCTTCCCTTCCTTTCCCCTCTTCCCTGATTTTTGGGGATCCCTCTCCCCTCCCTCCCCCTCCTTTCCCCCCTCCCTCTCCCGGTTTTCCGTTCCCATGGAAACCCAACGTGGTTACGGCTCCTTAACCAGATTCCGGGATATTAAAACCTCCTCCTCTGGAATTCCCGGCCCGGGAAGAGCCGGAGAATTTGAATTCCCTGTGATTGGAGCTGACACGTGTTTTATGAGGCCGCTCCCGGGACGGTTCCTTCCCAACCAAACCAAACCCCCCGGATTTGCCTTCCGGCCTCTTCCGAGCCCTCCCCAGACTCCTCTTCCCCTCCCCCAAAAATTGGGAAGAACCCCCTTTCCCATGGGGAATCCGGTGCCTTTCCTGAGGCTCCTCAGCCGGATCCTCCTTTCCCCGCTCTGCTCCCAGCTTTTCCCTGTTTTCCATGGTTTTCCTGGGATTCCCCCTCCATTATCCGAGTCCAGGTGGCTCCAACCCGGACTGGAACAATTCCAGGGAGGGCCCAACGTGTCATTAACCCCCCCAGAAATTCCAGGGAAGTTTCAGCGCTTGGAAAAAACGGGAATTCTGAGCCTTTTCCCACCCTTCCCAGATTTTGGGGAAAAAGGAGGGAAAACGAGGAGGCGGCGGCGGCGAATTCCCCCCGTCCAAAAAAAACAAAACTCCCTCCAAAAAAACCCAAAATCCTCAAAAAAAAAATAAAAAAAATCTCCAAAAAATCCCAAATCCCCCCCAAAAAAACCCAAAATCCTCGGGAAAAAAAAAAAAAACACCCAAAAAAATCCCCAAATCCCCCAAAACCCCAAAATCCTCAGGAAAAAAAAAACCCACCCAAAAAATCCCCAAATCCCTCCAAAAACCCCAAAATCCTCAGAAAAAAAAAAAAACCAACAAAAAAAATCCCAAAATCCCCCACCAAAAAATCCCAAAATCCCCAAAAAAACCCCCAAATCCTCAAAAAAACCCCAAATTCCTCAAAAAAAACCCCCAAATTCCTCAAAAAAAACCCCCAACAAAATCCCGAAAAAAAATCCAAAATCCCCCCCCCAAAAAAAAAACCTGAAAAAACCCCCCCAAAATCGAAAAAAACCCCTCCAAATTAAAAAAAAACCCTCCAAAATCCTCAAAAAAAAAAAAAAAAAAACCAAACCCAACCCACACAAATCCCCAAAAGCGCCCCCAAATCCCCCCCCTAAAAAAATCCCAAATACCAAAAAACCTCCCCAAACCCACCAAAAAAAACCCCAAATCCCAAAAAGCCTCCCAAACCCCCCAAATCCCACAGAACCCAAACAGGGGGGTTTACTGCCCCCAAATCCGGGAATGTGGCTCCCTGTGGATCCCAAGAACCCCACACGGGGTTTTCCTGACCCCCAAATCCGGGAATGTGGCTCCCTGTGGATCCCAAGAACCCCAAACAGGGTTTTCCTGCCCCAAATCCGGGAATGTGGCTCCCTGTGGATCCCAAGAAACCCAAAACCCGGGAATGTGGCTCCCTGTGGATCCCAAGAACCCCAAACAGAGGGTTTTGCTCCCCCAAAATCCAGGAATGTGGCTCCCTGTGGATCCCGCGGCCGCTCCGGCGCCGGAGGGGTTAAGCCCCCCCGTCCCCCCCTTTTCCAGAGGATATTGCTGGCAGGGATGGCCCGGAGCCATCCCGGGATAATCTGATGAAGCCCTTTATTACATTTCCCAACCTCGGCTCCTTTATTAAAATCTCCCAGAATTCCCGAGGCTCCCGTCGCTCCCAACCCTCGGAGAAACCAGGGAATTGTCCTTCCCAAAACCCCCCTCCCAATTCCTCAGCTTCTGGTCCCCGATGTCGCCGGGGAGGACCCGGATATTTTTGGGAAGGGGGAAAGGAAGGGGGAGAAGGTGAAAAAAAATGTGGGAAAAACGGGGATTCCCACCCGGAAATGTCCCCGTGCTCATCCCAGAGCTTCTCCCTGAGCCCGGGAGGGGGGGGGAAGGGGGCCCAGAAAGGAGTTGTCCCCGTCTCAGGTGTTTTATTTCCCTGGAAAAGCAGCTTGGAATTGTGCAGCCCTTCCCAAATCCCACCATTCCCAGGGAAATGGGTCCTAAAAATGAGGTTTTCCCGTCCCAGGTTTTTTATTTCCCCGGAAAAGCAGCTTGGAATTGTGCAGCCCTTCCCAAATCCCACCGTTCCCAGGGGAAAGTGGGGAGGGAGAACTGATCCCAGAAATGGGTTTTCCTGTCTCAGGAAGTTTGGGAATCCCCTGCTGGATCTGACAGAGCCGAGCTCCGGTTTGGGGCTGATCCAACCCCTTTGAAGTATTTCAAGGAATATTTTCCCCCGGGAATGTGGGGATCCTGCCCCGAGCTGCCTGTGGGACACATGGAGCTCCCGGGAGCAGGTGCAGCAATTCCTTCCCTGGATCCCGGGAAAAATTCCCGCTGGGACCCAGAGGCTCTCGTGGCTTCCTGGACCCCGAAACATCCCGGTCTATCCCTTTTCCCAGGAATGTTCTGCCGGGAATGACAAACCAAAGGCTCCTCCCGGGGCGGGATGGAGGAGGCGGGAGCTGCTCCCAACCTCGGCCTGCCCAGGGATCCATGGAATTGTCGGGAAAGGCCCCCGGGATCGTCCGGAGCAGCCGCTCCAAGGCCACCGAGGAACCACGGCCACAGGTGCCAATTCCACAGGGACATTCCACAGGGGACATTCCACAGGGACATTCCACAGGGATCTCGGGATCTCGGGCACTTCCCGGGATGGGGCAGCCACAGCTCCTCTGGGAATTCCATCCCATTCCCTCCCCGCCCTCCCAGCCAAGGATTCCTTCCCAAAATCCACCTCAATCCCCCTTTTCCAGGGGAAGCCATTCCCTGTGTCCCATCCCTTCTCCCAAGCCCCTCTCCTGCTCTCCTGGAGCCCCTGGAATGTGCTGGAAGCTCTCCCTGGGTCCCTCCCTGCTCCAGGGGAACATTCCCAGCTCTCCCAGCCTGTCCCCAGAGCAGAGTCCTGGAATCCTGGGATGCTCTGGGTGGGAAGGGACCTTAAGGATCCTCCAATCCCACTGAATTCCAAAGGCAGGGACACCTTCCATGGCCCCACCTGGCCCTGGGCACTTCCAGGGATGGGGCATCCCAAACTTCTTTGGGAATCCCATCCCGCCCCTCCCAGGGACGACTCCCTCCTTTTGGGAAGGAATTCCTTCCCCAAATCCCTTCCCAAAATCCCCCCGAACCTCCCCTTTCCCCCTTTAACCCCCGCAGGGAAAAACCGGCTCCCGTTCCCCCCCCCGGCCCCCGATCCCAAAAAACCCCCTGTCCCCAAAGCCCGGGATTGCTCCCTCCCCGCGGCTCCCGCCCGCGCTCCATTAGTATTCCAGGCAGGAATGCCGGGCGCTCGGGTGACAGCCCCGGCCCCGCTCAATATCCTGTGCCCGCCATCTCATTTCCTGCGGGCTCGGGAGAAGGGAGGGGGGCGAGAGAAACCGGGGAAAGGGAGGAGGGGAGAGAGGGAGGGAGGGACGGGGGGGAAAGCGGGATGAGAGCGAGGGATGAGAGCGAGGGATGAGGGAAAGGGGGGAGGGAAAATATAGAAAAAAAAATAAAAAAGGAGCTCCGGAGACTTTTCTCGCGGATTTAATAATGACAAAAGAACGTCATTAAACATTCATTAAAGTGATTTAATTAAATTCGGCTCCGGAGGGGGAGGGGGGAAAAAAAAAAACCAGGGAAGGAGAGGTGAGGGAAAAAAAAAAAGGGGAAGAGACGGGGCTGGAAGGGAAGCGGGGCTGGGGGAGGCTCGGGTCGGGTCTGGGGGTTCGGGAGCTCCGGCTCCGCCCGATGGGAGGGGGGAGCCGAATTCCCGGGAAAAAACGGCCCCGGGACCCTCTGCTCCGTCCCCGTTTGGAGATTGGAGCCGAATTCCCGGGAAAAACGGCCCCGGGACCCTCTGCTCCGTCCCCGTTTGGAGATTGGAGCCGAATTCCCGGGAAAACCGGCCCCGGGACCCTCTGCTCCGTCCCCATGTGGAGATTGGAGCCGAATTCCCGGGAAAAAACGGCCCCGGGACCCTCTGCTCCGTCCCCATGTTGAGGCTGGAGCCGAATTCCGGGAAAAACGGCTCCGGGATGGTCCCGAGGGTCCTTGCGGACACCTGGGGAAGGTGACAGGCTGGAGGTGGGAATTTCCCTGGAAAAGTGGCTCTGGAAAAATAAAAGTCACCCCCCCACACATCCCATAAATTCGAGGGAATTCTGCTCCACGGTTCAGAAAAAAAAATCGGGAGTGTGGAATCCGGGAGAGACCCAAAAAATCCGGGGGGGGGGGGGGGAAAATAACCCCAAACGAACCAAAAAGGGGAGGAAAATCCACCCGAGGAAATTGGAGGGGGAATGGTGAGGAAAAAATGAGAGGAAAAATGGTATAAGGAAAAATAATTTAGGGAAAATAATTTAGGGAAAATTATAAGGAAAAATAATGTAAGGAAAAAATAATGCAAGGAAAATAATATAAGGAAAATTACAAGGGAAAAATAATAGGGAAAAATAATGCAAGGAAAATAATAAGGAAAGAATAATAAGGAAATTAATAAGGAAAAATTAAAAGGGAAAATAATAAGGAAAAATGTATGGAAAATTATAAGGAAAAATTACAAGGAAAAACAATAAGGAAAAATTATAAGGAAAAATAATTAACAAGGAAAAATAATTAATAAGGAAAAATAATTAATAAGGAAAAATGATAAGGAAAAACAATCTAAGGAAAAATCCTTCCTCCCCCCACGTTTTTCCACCCCCTTTTCCCAGCAGGAAAACATTCCCGAGGGAACGCGGCGGATGGTCCTTAATGGAGCTCCAGGCACTCCTGAACATTCCCTCTCATTTCCCGGGAATGGGGGGCCTGGGAAAACCGGGAATGGCTCCGGGGTAATGAAGGTCGTTCATCATCGGGGCGGGGGAAGGAGCAGCGGGAAAGGTTCGGGATGAGGCGGAAAAAGGGTCGGGGAGGGTTTGGGATTGGGGATTGGGGAGGGGGAAACTGGGAATGGGGAGATGGGGAATGGGGCAGCGGGATCGGGGGAAGGGGGAAACAGGGAATTGGGAAACGGGGGAATTTGAGGACTGGGAAATGGGGAAGTGGGATTGGGGAATGGGGGAAGCAGTCCTGGAATGGGAAACTGGGGAAGCAGGGAATTGGGGAACTGGGAAACTGGGGAACCAGGGGAATTGGGGAAGCAGGGAATTGGGGAACTGGGAATTGGGGAAGAAATGGTGGAACTGGGAACCAGGAGCCCCTTTCCTGGGATCGTCTCTCCCCGGGTCCTGCAAATCCCACCTTTTGGCACCAAATCCCTGTTTTCCACCTCGAGCCTCCTTTTTTCCCCCCTCTCCCCATTCCCAGGAATCCCCCTGATCATTCCGAGCCCGAACATCCCAAACACAGCAGAGGGGAAAGGAGGAGTTTTATCCCAAAAATCCACCAAAAAACCACCAGAAGAAGGGGGGGGAAACCCCAAAATCCTGTTTCTAAGCCCCAATTCCATCATTTTTCCAGCGGCTGGAATGCGGCAGGATTTGGGCCCGTGGGCTGGGCTTATTCCAGCTCATTCCTGACTCATTCCAGGCTCATTCCCGGCTCATTCCCAGCTCATTCCCAGCTCATTCCTGTCTCATTCCCAGCTCATTCCCGCTCATTCCTGACTCATTCCAGTCTCATTCCAGTCTCATTCCAGGCTCATTCCCGGCTCATTCCTGACTCATTCCAGGCTCATTCCCTCCTCATTCCCAGCTCACTCCCGGCTCATTCCCTCCTCATTCCCAGCTCACTCCCGGCTCATTCCCGGCTCATTCCCAGCTCATTCCCTCCTCATTCCAGCTCATTCCCAGCTCATTCCCTCCTCATTCCCAGCTCATTCCAGCTCATTCCCTCCTCATTCCCAGCTCATTCCCAGCTCATTCCTCCTCATTCCGCCCCATTCCCTCCTCATTCCCGGCTGCCCGGGGAGCTCCAGCGGATCCTCCCTCCGGAGTCAAACATTAACCAGCTCCCTCGGAGGCGCTGCCAAGGCTCCGGCTCCGGGTCACTTCCGAATTTCGGTCGCTGCTCCCTCCGGCACCAGGAATGAGGGAGGTCCCACTCCCACTCCCGGGATGCTCCGCGGGGTTTTTAACCCCCCCCTTGGCCCCCCAGTCCCGATTTTTCCCCCCAATCCCGATTTTTCCCCCCAATCCCAATTTTCCCAACCCGTTTTTTCCACCCGGGGATAAAAAATCAGCTCCTTCTCCCTCCCTTTTTTCCAGAATTCCATCCCCGGCGCGGCTCCCACCTCCCTTTTCTGGGATTTCCCCCCCCCTCCAGCCCCCCTCCAAAATTTGGGAAAAGGGTTAAAATTGGGATGGTTGTCGCTCCAGGAATTTGGGGGCCCTTGGAATTTGGAGCCCAAACTCCCTGAGCCCCGAGGGATCCGTGGGAATTGGGATTCCGAGGAGCTCCCAAAAAACTCGGCTGCCCTTCCCTGGGTTCTCGGAGTCCGTGGGATGGGAATTTCCTCTGGAGCTGGAGGTTCCCAAAAATCCAACCCTGGCTGAGATTTTGGGGATTTGGAGGGTCCCAAGGGGGGATTTGGGAAGAGCCGATGGATGGGATGGGATGGGATGGGATGGGAGGGGTGGGATGGGATGGGATGGGATGGGATGGGATGGGACGGGATGGGTGGGATGGGATGGGATGGGATGGGATGGGATGGGATGGGATGGGATGGGGAGGGATGGGATGGGATGGGATGGGTGGGATGA
>NW_026991227.1:87105-114594 GCF_036250125.1 Pseudopipra pipra
TCCCAAAATGAGGGGGGGGGATCTCTGGGGGTCTCTGAGGAGATTTTGGGGCCTCTCGGGGGGTCTCTGGGGGGTCTTTAGAGAACCCAAAGGGGGATCTCTGGGGGTCCCTGAGACAATTGGGGTGTTTTTGGGGGGTCTCTGAGTGTTTTTTTGGGGGGTCATTGAGTGTTTTTTGGGGGGGTCTCTGAGGTTTTTTTTGGGGGTCTCTGAGCGTTTTGGGGGGGGTCTCTGAGTGTTTTTTGGGGGTCTCTGAGTGTTTTTGGGGGGGGGTCTCTGAGTGTTTTTTGGGGGATCTCTGAGTGTTTTTTGGGGGGTCTCTGGGTGGTTTTTTGGGGGGATCTCTGAGTGTTTTTGGGGGGGTCTCTGAGTGTTTTTTGGGGGGTCTCAGTGTTTTTTGGGGGGTCTCAGTGTTTTTTGGGGGGCTCCATTAAAGGCTGTGACTCCCCCCACAACGACCCCCTCGCACTGACTCTCGCGCCGGCGGCCCCGGGGGGGTCGCGGACCCCCAGGAGGGTCCCAGAAGGGTCCCAGAAGGGGCTTTTGGGGGGTCTCGGGGGGTCTTTGGGGGGGCGGAACCAAAAGGGGCGGAACCCGCGGGCGGGGGGAAGGCGGCGGAGCCGGAAGCGGCCGGAAGTGACGCCCCCCGGAAGTGGCGCCGAGCACGCGGCCGGGATGGGGCGGCCCGGGAAGGTCCGGGGGCGAAAATGGGGCAAAAAGGGGCAAAAAGGGGCAAAAACGGGGGGAAAGGGCGCGGAAAGGGAGGGGGTGGGAGAGGGGAGGAGGGCGGGGAATGGAGGGGAGGGGGAGAAGGGGGGAAATGGGGCGAAATTGGGTAAAAATGGGGCGAGAATTGGGCGAAAATGGGGGAATTTGGGGTAGGAATGGGGGGGCGGCGGGGGGGAGGAGGGGGGAGGGGGGGAGGGAGGGGGGAATGGGAGGGAGGGGGAAAATGGGGCAAAAATGAGGAAATTTGGGGGGAAATGGGGACGGGGGGGGCGGGTTATCCCAAAATTTGGGGGTTCCGGACGCTCCGGGGGGGGTTGGAGGGATTGGGGGGGGCGGGCTATCCCAAAATTTGGGGTTTCCTGACACCTCGGGGGGGTTGGAGGGGTTGGGGGGGGGCGGGTTATCCCAAAATTTGGGGGTTCCTGGCACTCCTGGAGGGGTTGGAGGGGCCGGGGGGGTCCCGGTTGATCCGGGGGGGGGGAGGGAGCGGGAGGGGAAGGTCCCAAAATTGGGGATTTCCAGCCCTTCCGGGCTCCCAAAAGCTGCGATTGGGAGCCCGAAGGTCCCGAAATTTGGGGTCTCTCTTCCCCCCCTTTCCCCCCTCTCCCCCCAGAGCCGCCACCAGCGGCGGGAACGCGCCGTGGCGCGGGAGCGCGCGGAGCGCGAGTTCGGGTCGGTGCCGCACTCGTTCGTGTTCCCGCGGGGCAGAGTCGGGAGGAGCCTCCGCGGGCTCGGGCAGGACCTGCGCAGGGTCATGGAGCCCTACACCGCCCGCGCCCTGCAGGTCGGGGGCCGGGGGGGGCTTTTCATTTATTTTATTTATTTTAATTTATTTTATTGATTTAATTTATTTTTATTGATTTTATTTATTTTTATTTCTTTTTATTTATTTTATTTATTTTTTTATTTTATTTATTTATAATTTTTAATTTTATTTTATTTATTTATAATGAATTTTTTATTTTATTTATTTTTATTTATTTTTATTTAATTTATTTACAATTTTATTTTTTGTTTATTTATTTATAATTTTTGTTTTTTATTTTATTTATTTATAATTCTAATTTTTTATTTTATTTTTATTTATTTTATTTATTTTTATTTATTTTTTATTTTATTTATTTATAATTTTTGTTTTTTATTTTATTTATTTTTGTTTATTTATTTTTATTTATTTTATTTATTTTTATTTATTTTTATTTATTTTATTTATTTTATTTATTTATGTTTTTATTTTGAAATTTTATCTATTTTTATTTTATTTTAATTTTTGTATTTTTATTTTTAATTTATTTATAATTTTTATTTTTTAATTTTATTCATTTTTTATTTTATTTTAATTTTTGTATTTTTATTTCTTAACTTTTGTTTATATTCTTTAATTTATTTTTATTATTTTTAATTTTTATTTATATTTTTAATTGATTTTTATTTTAAATTTTTATTTATATCCTTTTATTTATTTTTATTGTTCTTATTTACATTTCTAATTTTTTAATTTATTTTTTTTATTGCCATTCTTATTGCATTTATTATTTTTGTTTATTTTTATTTATTTATTATTCATTTATTTTTATTTGTTTCCAATTTGGGTTCCCAGGTCCAGAAGGGCAATTCCCTGGAGGATTTTTATATTTTATTGGTTTATATTTATTTATTTTTATTTGTGTTTAATTTGGGTTCCAGGTCCGGAAGGAAATTCCCTGCAGGATTTTTATTTTTTATGGGTTTTATATTTATATATTTTGATTTATTTCCATTCCCAGGTCCGGAAGGGGAATTCCCTGCGGGATTTTGATTTTTTATGGGGTTTATATTCATTTATTTGTGTTTAATCTGCATTCCCAGGTCCGGAAGAACAATTCCCTGCAGGATTTTGATTTTTTATTTTTATTTATTTTTATTTGTGTTTAATTTGGATTTTCAGGTCCGTAAGAACAATTCCCTGCGGGATTTTTATATTTTATGGGGTTTATATTCATTTATTTGTATTTAGTCTGCATTCCCAGGTCCGTAAGAGCAATTCCCTGCGGGATTTTGATTTTTTATGGGGTTTATATTTATATATTTTGATTTATTTCCATTCCCAGGTCCGCAAGAACAATTCCCTGTGGGATTTTTATTTTTATTTTTATTTATTTATTTTTATTTGTGTTTAATTTGGATTTTCAGGTCCGTAAGAACAATTCCCTGCGGGACCTGGTGGCCGTGGCCGGGCCCTTGGGGGTCTCCCATTTCCTGGTGCTCAGCAAGAGCCCCTCCAGCATCAACCTGGTCAGGGGGCACCCCAAAACAGCGGGGGGGCTGGGGGCATTCGGGGGGTCTGGGGGCATTTTGGGGGGCTGGGGGCATTTTGGGGGTCTGGGGTCATTTTGGGGGGGTCTGGGGGCATTTTGGGGGGTCTGGGGGCATTTTGGGGGGCTGGGGGCATTTTGGGGGGGTCTGGGGTCATTTTGGGGGGTCTGGGGGCATTTTGGGGGGTCTGGGGGCATTTTGGGGGGGCTGGGGGCATTTTGGGGGGTCTGGGGTCATTTTTGGGGGGTCTTGGGTCATTTTGGGGGGGTCCAGGATCATTTTTGGGGGATCTTGGCTCATTTTGGGGGGGTCCTGGATCATTTTGCGGGGTCCTGATTCATTTTGGGGGGGTCTTGGAACATCTTGGGGGGGTCCTGGATCATTTCTGGGAGGTCCTGGATCATTTTGGGGGGTCCCAGAACATTTTAGGGGGGTCCTGGTTCATTTCTGGGGTGTCCTGGCTGATTTTGGGGGGGTCCTGGCTGATTTTGGGGTGTCCTGGCTGATTTTGGGGGTGTCCTGGCTGATTTTGGGGGTGTCCTGGCTCATTTTGGGGGGTCCTGGCTCATTTTGGGGGGTCCTGGCTGATTTTGGGGGCTCCCAGGGGACGTGTGTCCCCCCCAGACTCAAATGATGAAAGGATTTGGGCTGAATTGGGGCCGTTTTGGGGCCGTGATGCTCCGAAGTAAACGCTCTGATGGGTCTGGGGGGGGTCCCGGGGGGGCTTTGGGGGGTCCCAGGGATTGGGGGGGGGCTCCAGGTTCCCAAAATTCCCTGGAATTGAAGCTTTTCCTCCCCCTTCTCCCCCCCCCCAGAAGCTTTTCCGGCTCCCAGGGGGTCCCACCCTGACCTTCAAAGTGCTGCAGGTGGGTTTTGGGGGGGTTTTTTGGGGGGTTTTGGGGGGTCTCAGGGGGGCTTTTGGGGGGTCTTTGTACCCCTGACCCCCCCCAGCATTCCCTGCTCCAGGACTGGGGGGGTTTGGGGGGTCTGAGGGGGATTTTAGGGGGTTTTGAGGTATTTTTGGGGTGGTTTTGAGGTTTTTGGGGTGGGGGGTTTGGGGTGTTTTGAGGGCATTTTTGGGGGGTTTTTAGGGGCATTTTTGGGGCAGTTTCACAGTGTTTCCTGGGGGTTTTTTAGGGATGTTTTTGAGGTGTTTTAGGGGTTTTTTTAGGGTGTTTGGGGGTGGTTTTCCCCCTTTCCCCCTTTCCCAGTATTCCCTGATCCGGTACCTGGTCTCTGCTCTCCGGAGTCAGGAGCAGCTTTGGGGGGTTTGGGGCTGGTTTTAGGGGTTTTTTAGGGTATTTTGGGGGTATTTTGGGGTGATTTCCCCCCTTTCCCTATTCCCAGTATTCCCTGATCCGGGACGTGGTCTCCGCGCTCCGGAGGCAGGAGCAGCTTTGGGGGGTTTGGGGCTGGTTTTAGGGGGATTTTAGGGTATTTTGGGGGTATTTTGAGGGTATTTTAGGGTATTTTTAGGGTATTTTGGGGTGATGGGTGATTTCCCCCCTTTCCCCTTTCCCAGTACTCCCTGATCCGGGACGTGGTCTCTGCTCTCCGGAGGCAGGAGCAGCTTTGGGGGGTTTGGGGCTGGTTTTAGGGGTTTTTTTAGGGTATTTTTAGGGTATTTTGGGGTGATTTCCCCCCTTTCCCCTTTCCCAGTACTCCCTGATCCGGGACGTGGTCTCTGCTCTCCGGAGGCACCGGATGCACGAGCAGCAGTTCTCCCACCCCCCTCTCCTGGTGCTCAGCAACTTCGGGCTCCCCCAGATCCACGTCAAGCTCATGGCCGGGATGTTCCAGGGGATGTTCCCGGCCCTCAACGTCCACAGGGTCCGTGGGGAGCCCGGGAATTCGGGAATGCTGGGGGGGGGGCTCTGGAATCTTCCCTGCTCCTTCTTCCCCTTCCTCTTTCTTCTCTTCCCCATTTTTTTTCTCTTTTTCCTCTTTCTCTTTCCTTCCCTTTTCCTTTTTCTCCCTTTTCTTTTTCTCCCTTTTCTTTTTCTCCCTTTTCTTTTTCTCCCTTTTCTTTTTCTCCCTTTTCTTTTTCTCCCTTTTCTTTTTCTCCCTTTTCTTTTTCTCCCTTTTCTTTTTCTCCCTTTTCTTTTTCTCCCTTCCCTTTTTCTCCCTTTCCTTTTCCTCTTTCCTTTTACTCTTCTCCCTTTTCCCTTCTCTTTTCCTTTTCCTTCTTTTCCTTCTTCCCTTTTCCTTTTCCTTCTCTTCCTGTTTCCCTTTTCCTTCTCCTTTCCCTTTTCCTTTTCTCTTTTCATTCTCCTTCTCTGTTCCCTTTTCCTTCCCTTCCCTTCTCATTTCCATCCTTCTCTTCCCTTCCCTTCCCAAACCTTCCTTCCCAAACCTTCCCTTCCTTTCCTTTCCCAAACCTTCCTTTCCCAAACCAAACCTTCCCTTCCCTGCTGTCCCTGTCCCATTCCCATTATCCCATTATCCCATTATCCCATTCTCCCCTTCCCTCTCCAGGTCAATCTCAACTCCATCCGTCGCTGTTTGCTCCTCACCTTCGACTCGGAGTCGCAGCTCCTGGAATTCCGGCACTAGTGAGCCCCTTCCCTGGATCCCCCAATCCCATTATCCCATTCCCAGCTCCTGGAATTCCGGCACTAGTGAGCCCCTTCCCCATATCCCCCCAATCCCATTATCCCATTCCCAGCTCCTGGAATTCCGGCACTAGTGAGCCCCTTCCCCTGGATCCCCCAATCCCATTATCCCATTCCCAGCTCCTGGAATTCCGGCACTAGTGAGCCCCTTCCCTGGATCCCCCAATCCCATTATCCCATTCCCAGCTCCTGGAATTCCGGCACTAGTGAGCCCCTTCCCCAGATCCCCCATCCCCATTATCCCATCCCCATTGTCCCATTCCCATTATCCCAATCCTGTTCCCATCCCCATTCCCATCCCCATTATCCCGTTCCCGTTGTCCCGCTCCCGTTGTCCCACTCCCGTTATCCCATCCCCGTTATCCCAATCCCACTGTCCCAATCCCGTTATCCCATCCCCATTATCCCATCCCGTTATCCCACCCCCGTTATCCCAATCCCGTTATCCCATCCCCATTGTCCCATCCCCATTATCCCATCCCGTTATCCCATCCCGTTATCCCAATCCCGTTATCCCATCCCATTATCCCATCCCCATTATCCCAATCCCATTATCCCGCTCCCGTTGTCCCACTCCCGTTGTCCCGTTCCCAGCAGTGTGAAGGTGGTTCCCGTGGGGGTCAGTCGGGGGCTCCGGAAGCTTCTCCAGGAGAAATTCCCCAACCTCAGTCGGCTCCAGGACGTCAGTGACCTGCTGCTGGGGTGAGGGGGGACACTGGGGGGGCATTGGGGACATTGGGGGGCATTGGGGGGACATTTGGGGGCATTGGGGACCCCCAGGATGTCAGTGACCTGCTCCTGGGGTGAGGGGGGACATGGGGGGGACATTTGGGGACATTGGGGACATTGGGGGACATTGGGGACATGGGGGGGGACATTTGGGGACATTGGGGACATTGGGGGACATTGGGGACATTGGGGACATGGGGGGGGACATTTGGGGACATTGGGGGACATTGGGGGGACATTGGGGACATTGGGGGGACATTGGGGACATGGGGGGGGACATTTGGGGACATTGGGGACCCCCAGGACGTCAGTGACCTGCTCCTGGGGTGAGGGGGGACATTGGGGGACATTTGGGGACATGGGGGGGACATTGGGGACATTGGGGGGGATGTTGGGGACAGGGGGACTTTGGGGGGGATTTTGGGGACATGGGGGGGACATTGGGGACATTGGGGAGGGGACACTGGATGGGGAGGGGGGGACACAGGACAGGGAGAAACGGGACACGTGAAGGGGGGACATTTGGGAATGGGGGTGACACGGGGACCCTGTGTGACCCCGGTGACCCCGTGTGACCCTGTGTGACCCTGTGTGACCCTGTGATGACCTCGGTGACCCTGTGTGACCCCGGTGACCCCGTCCCTGTCCCCAGGGAGGTGGCCCTGTTGGAGAGCGAGGCCGAGCAGGGAGGGGACATGGGGGTGCCCTGGTGACCCTGTGGTGACCCCAGTGACCCTGTGGTGACCCCGGTGACCCTGTGTGACCCTGTCCCCAGGGAGGTGGCCCTGTCGGAGAGCGAGGCCGAGCAGGACGGGACCCACAACGTGCTGGAGCTGCCCCAGGACTGCGCCGGGAGGGGCAACCAGGGGGGACAACAGAGCGCTGTGAGGCTGACTGAGGTGACACTGGGGACACTGGGGACACTGGGGACATTGGGGACATCAGGGAACCAGGGGGGACAACAGAGCGCTGTGAGGCTGACTGAGGTGACACTGGGGACACTGGGGACATCCTGGGGGCATTGGGGACATTGGGGACATCCTGGGGACATTGGGGACATCCTGGGGACATCCTGGGGA
Organism: Pseudopipra pipra; assembly: GCF_036250125.1. Taxonomy (NCBI): domain Eukaryota; kingdom Metazoa; phylum Chordata; class Aves; order Passeriformes; family Pipridae; genus Pseudopipra; species Pseudopipra pipra. The sequence goes on from NW_026991227.1 coordinate 94,550, forward strand.
CATTGGGGACACCAGGGGGGACAACAGAGCGCTGTGAGGCTGACTGAGGTGACACTGGGGACACTGGGGACATTGGGGACACCAGGGGGCATTGGGGACATCCTGGAGACACTGAGGTGACACTGGGGACATTGGGGACATCCTGGGGACATTGGGGACACTGAGGGGACATTGAGGACACCAGGGGGCATTGGGGACACTGGGGACACCGAGGGGACATTGGGGACACGAGGGCCGGGTGCCAGGTGCCCCCCGGGCTCCCTGACGTCCCCCCTGTCCCCCCCCCGTCCCCAGATCGGGCCCCGCCTGACGCTGCAGTTGGTGAAGGTGGAGGAGGGGCTGGGCCAGGGCAGCGTCCTGTACCACGGGCTGGGTGAGTGACACACCTGGGACACCTGGGACACACCTGGGGATACACCTGGGACACACCTGGGACACAGCTGGGACACACCTGGGACACAGCTGGGCTGGGCCAGGGCAGCGTCCTGTACCACGGGCTGGGTGAGTGACACACCTGGGGACACCTCGGACACCTGGGGACACCTGGGACACACCTGGGCATGGGGAAACCCCTAGGTTGGGCTGGGTGAGTGACACACCTGGGGGGTCTCACCTGTCCCTGGGGGTCTCACCTGTCCCCTGAGGGTCTCACCTGTCCCCAGGGGTCTCACCTGTCCCCGGGGGTCTCACCTGTCCCCTGAGGGTCTCACCTGTCCCCAGGGGTCTCACCTGTCCCCAGGGGTCTCACCTGTCCCCTGAGGGTCTCACCTGTCCCCAGGGGTCTCACCTGTCCCCCTGTCCCAGTGCACAGGTCGCAGGAGGAGCTGCAGCGGCTGCAGCGGCGCCGGGAGCAGAAGCTGCAGCTCAAGGCCCAGCGGAGGCGGAAACAGGAGCAGGACCTGGAGAGGAAACGGCACCTGAGGCACCTGAACAGGTGAGGGGGACGCAGGTGACACCCCCAGGGGAGGGCAGGGCAAGGTGACACTCCCAGGTGTCACAGGTGACACTCCCAGGTGAGGACAGCGCTGGGATCAAACCTCACCTGTCCCCTCACCTGTCTCCTCTCACCTGTCCCCTCTCACCTGTCCCCTCACCTGTCCCTCACCTTTCCCCCTTCACCTGTGCCTTCTCTTGTCCCCCCTCACCTGTCCCCTCACCTGTCTCTCACCTGTCCCCCTTCACCTGTCCCACTCACCTGTCCCCTCTCACCTGTCCCTCACCTTTCTCCCTTCACCTGTGCCCTCACCTGTCCCCCCTCACCTGTCCCTCACCTGTCCCTCACCTGTCCCTCCCCTCTCACCTGTCCCCCCTCACCTGTCCCTCCCCCCTCACCTGTCCCTCCCCTCTCACCTGTCCCCTCTCACCTGTCCCCTCACCTGTCCCTGTCCCCCCAGGGAGCGCAGCCTGGCCGGGATGCGACGCCAGCAGGGCCAGGCCAGGCCAGGTGAGGGTGCCAGGACAGGTGAGGGTGCCAGGACAGGTGCCAAGGAGGGCGACAGCGACGTCGAGGACCCCGGCGCACCTGAGCCAGGTGTGGCCACGCCCTCGGAGGACGAGGACGACGCCGAGTACTACAGACAGGAGGTGGGGGAGGAGCCCGACACAGGTGAGTGGGGGGGGGAACAGGTGAGTTTGGGGGGGGACAGGTGAGTTTGGGGGGGACAGGTGAGTTTGGGGGGGGTTGGGGGGTTACAGGTGAGTTTGGGGGGGGGACAGGTGAGTTTGGGGGGAGTCTGGGGGGTTACAGGTGAGTTTGGGGGGGTGGGACTGCCCCCCCTTTTCCCTCTGGAGGTGGTTGATGACACCAAAAAATTCCTGAATTTCCATGAGTTTGGTTCAAAGTAAACGCTCTGACACCTCCGGAACGGCCCCGAAACTGCCCCTTTTCACCCCAAAACTGCCCCTTTTCACCCCAAAACCGCCCCTTTTCACCCCAAAATTGTCCTCTTTTCACCCCAAAACTTGTCCCTTTTCACCTTTTTTCGCCCTTTTCTCCCCAGATTTGTTCCCCACCAAGAGGAAACGAAGCCCCTCGGGCGCTTCCCGACCCCGGAAACGGCGGAGGCAGAGCCGGGAGACCCCGAAATCCCACCCAAACACCCCCAAATCCCACAGAAAGACCCCGAAATCCCACCCAAACACCCCCAAATCCCACCCAAACACCCCCAAATTCCACAGAAAGACCCCCAAATCCCACAGAAACAACCCCAAATCCCTCCCAAACACCCCCAAATCCCACAGAAACAACCCCAAATCCCACCCAGAACACCCCAAATCCCACAGAAACAACCCCAAATCCCACCCAAAAAACCCCAAATCCCACAAAAACACCCCAAAATCCCACCTGGGAACCCCCAAGTCCCACCCAGGGACCCCAAAATCCCACCCAAAAAACCCCAAATCCCACAAAAACACCCCAAAATCCCACCCGGGACCCCCCAGATCCCACCCAAAGAACCCCAAGTGCCACAAAAACCCCCCAAAATCTCACCCAGGACCCCCCAAATCCCATAAAAACCCCCCAAAATCCCATAAAAACCCCCCAAAATCCCACCCAGGACCCCCCAAATCCCACCCCAGGCCGAAGGTTCGGGGGCAGCTCCTGGGGAGGAGGAAAACCGGGATTTTCCAACGTCCTGGAAGGGCCAGAAAGGGGAAAAAGTAAAAAAGGAGAAGGAGGGAATGGGGACCCCCCCAAATCCCATTTCCAGGGGGAAGGGAATTTGGGGTCCTGGATTTGGGACCTCTTGGATTTGGGGGGATCCCCCCTGGAATTTGGGGGGTTCTCCCTGGATTTGGGGGTTCAGGGCCCTTCCCAAATAAAGGATGGAAAAGCCCCTCCAGGTATGTCCGGTGTGTGATATTTTGGGGTCTCTTTGGGGGGTATTTTGGGATATTTTGGGGGTATTCCGGGGTGTTTTGGGTCCCTTTGGGGGGTATTTTGGGGTCTCTTTTTGAGGGGTATTTTGAGTGTGTTTGGGGGTATTTTGGGGGTTCTCGGGGGTGTGTGTTGGGGTATTTTAGGGCCCCTTTGGGCTATTTGGAGATGTTTTGGGGCTGTTCGGGGCTGTTTTGGGGCTATTTCGGGTCCCTCCGCGGGGTCAAAGGTCGCGCCCCCCCTCCCCGCTCCACCCACCCAACCAATCACACCCCTCAACCTTCCCCCTGCCCCGCCGCACCCAATCACCAGCTCGGACACAACGCCCCCTCAGACTCACCCAATCACACCCTCCGACACATCCCCCCCCTCGAGCACTCCTCCAATGGGGAGGCGCGTTGCTGGGGGGGTTTGCCCGGCGGGTGGCGGCGGCGGCGGGGCCAAGATGGCGGCGGCGGTGTCGGGGAGCGGGCCCGGAGCGGGGCCCGGGCGGGAGCCCCGAGCGGCGCCCGAGGAAGGGCCGGCGGGGCCCGGGCGGGAGCCCCGAGCGGGGCCCGAAGAGCCGCCGGCGGGGCCCGGGCGCGCCCCCGAGGAGGAGCTGCCGCCGCTCCCGCCCGCCGAGGTGCGGAGCCGCCTGGAGCGCAGCGCGAGGCAGTTCCGCAACCGGCGGAAGGTGCTGATCAGGGGGTTACCGCCCGACGTGACCAACCAGGTGAGCGGGAGCGGGAACGGGAACGGGAACGGGGCTGGGATCGAGGCTGGAGCTTTTCCCTGACACCCCAATCCCCCTTTTTTACCCCCGCCCCCCACCAAAATTCCTGGGAATTTTTCCTGTTTTTCCAGGAGGTCCACGACCTGCTGAGTGACTACGAGCTCAAGTACTGCTTCGTGGACAAGTACAAAGGAACGGGTGAGGAACAGCCCCTGGGATTCCGGGAGCAGCCCCTGGAGCTCCGGGATCAGCCCCTGGAATCAGACCCCCCAGTGACAGGGGGTCCCTTGGGAAAGGGAACAACCCGGGATGCTTCTCCAAGCCCCCCTTTTCCCAGAGATCCTTCCCTTTCCCAAACCCCCTTTTCCCAGCGACCCCTTCCCTTCCCAACCCCCTTTCCCTTTCCCTCCTCATCCCTTTTTCCCTCATTCCCAGCCTTCGTGACCCTGCTGACCGCAGACCAGGCCTCCTCTGCCATCCTTTATTCCCATTTTTCCCCATTTTCCCTGTTTTTCCCAGCCTTTGTGACCCTGCTGACAGCTGACCAGGCCTCCTCTGCCATCCTTTATTCCCTGTTTTTCCCATATTTTCCCTGTTTTCCCAGCCTTTGTGACCCTGCTGACTGCAGACCAGCCCTCCTCAGCCATCCTTTATTCCCTGTTTTCCCATTTTTCCCAGCCTTTGTGACCCTGCTGACTGCAGACCAGGCCTCCTCAGCCATCCTTTATTCCCTGTTTTTCCCCATTTTTCCCTCATTCCCAGCCTTTGTGACCCTGCTGACCGCAGACCAGGCCTCCTCTGCCATCCTTTATTCCCTGTTTTCCCCATTCCCAGCCTTTGTCACCCTACTGACCGCAGACCAGGCCTCCTCAGCCATCCTTTATTCCCCATTTTCCCCATTTTTCCCCATTCCCAGCCTTTGTGACCCTGCTGACCGCAGACCAGGCCTCCTCAGCCATCCTTTATTCCCTGTTTTTCCCATTTTCCCCCATTCCCAGCCTTTGTGACCCTGCTGACTGCAGACCAGGCCTCCTCAGCCATCCTTTATTCCCATTTTCCCTGTTTTCCCAGCCTTTGTGACCCTGCTGACTGCAGACCAGGCCTCCTCAGCCATCCTTTATTCCCATTTTCCCTGTTTTCCCAGCCTTTGTGACCCTGCTGACTGCAGACCAGGCCTCCTCAGCCATCCTTTATTCCCTGTTTTTCCCATTTTCCCCCATTCCCAGCCTTTGTGACCCTGCTGACTGCAGACCAGGCCTCCTCAGCCATCCTTTATTCCCATTTTCCCTGTTTTCCCAGCCTTTGTGACCCTGCTGACGGCAGACCAGGCCTCCTCGGCCGTGCGCCGCTTCCACGGCTCCGTGCTGCGCTCCCGGGAGCTGCGGGTGCAGCTGCAGCCCCGGACTCTCTGCTGTGCGTGGCCAACCTGCCGCGGCTGCTGTCGCAGCAGCGCTTCGAGGAGCTGGTGCGGCCCTTCGGGAACGTGGAGCGCTGTTTCCTGGTGTACAGTGAGAGGACAGGGCACTCCAAGGGCTACGGCTTCGTGGAGTACATGAAGAAGGACTCGGCGGCCCGGGCCCGCTCGGCGCTGCTGGGCCGGCGCCTGGGCACCCGCAGCCTCTTCGTGCACTGGGTGGAGTCGGCCCAGCCCGGCCCGGAGCTGCTCCACTCCCGGTGTCTGTGCGTGGAGAAGCTGCCCCACAACTTCAGCGACCTGGACAGGCTGAGAGGGGTGTTCGGGGGCCGTCAGGGAGCCAACGTTCTGTCAGGTGAGGGGGAAACAGGGAGAGGGAGCCAACCTTCTGTCAGGTGAGGGGGAAACAGGGATGGGGAGAGAGGGAACATGGGAATGGGGAGAGGGGAGAGGGAGCCCACCTTCTGTCAGGGGAGGGGGAAACAGGGAGAGGGGAGAGGGAGCCAACCTTCTGTCAGGTGAGAGGGGGAAAGGGGATGGGGAGAGGGGATAGGGAGAGAGAAACATGGGAATGGGGAGAGGGGAGAGGGAGCCAACCTTCTGTCAGGTGAGGGGGAAAAGGGGAATGGGGATAGAGAGCCCACCTTCTGTCAGGTGGGGGGAAACAGGGATGGGGAGAGGGGGAACATGGGAATGGGGAGAGGGGACGGCCTGGGGAGAGGGGGAAAGGGGATGGGAAGAGGGGATGGGGTGGGAAAAGAGGAAAAGGGGTTTGGGAGGTTGGGAAGAGGGAGAAAGGGGAAAGGGGGTTGGGAGAAGGGGAGAAAGGAGTTTGGAGAGGTTGGGAAAAGGGGGTTTGGGAGCAGGGAATTGATTTGGGAAGAGGGGAGGGAGCTGGGGGTGGGGATTTGGGCACAGAGGGGTTCAGGGCTGGAGGGGGATTTTCCCTCTCCCCCTTTTCCTCTCCCTTTCCCCCCTCTCCTCCCCCTCCCTCCCCCCTCTCCCCCATCCCCTGCTCCCACTCCCTGTTTTCCAGCTGGCCTACGGCCCGGACGGGGCCCCCAGGGGCTTTGCTGTCCTGGAGCTGGAGTCCCCGGAATGGGCCGAGCGGGTCCAGGAGGCCACGGACGGGATCCCCCTGGCCGGGAACCACATCCGGGTCTCCTTCTGCGCCCCGGGGCCCCCGGCAGGAGCACCCTGGCTGCCCTCATCGCTGCCCAGGCCACGGTGGGGAGCAGTTCCTGGGAATTGGGGAGCTCAGGGAATGGTGGGAATCGAGGGGATGGAGTGTGGGGATTGAGGGAATGTGGGAATTAGGGGATGGGGAGGAGCTGGGAGACCAAAGGAATCCCATCCTGGCAGGAGCACCCTGACTGCCCTCATCGCCGCCCAGGCCACGGTGGGGAGGAATTCCCAGGGATTCCTGGGAATGGGGGAGCCCAGGGAATGGTGGAATTGAGGGAATGTGGGAATTAGGGGATGGGGAGGAGCTGGGGAACCAAAGGAATCCCATCCTGGCAGGAGCACCCTGGCTGCCCTCATCGCAGCCCAGGCCACGGTGGGGAGGAATTCCCGGGATTCCTGGGAATGGGGGAGCCCTGGGAATGGTGGGAAGGGATTCCTGGGAATGGGGGAGCCCAGGGAATGGTGGGAAGGGATTCCTGGGAATGGGGGAGCCCAGGGAATGGCGGGAATTGGGGAATCGAGGGAATCTGGGAATTAGGGGATGGTGAGAAACTGGGGAACCAAAGGAATCCCATCCTGGCAGGAGCACTTTGGATGCTCAGGACATGGTGGGAAGGAATTCCCGGAATTGGGGAGCCCAGGGAACTGTGGGAATTCAGGGAGTACGGGAATGGGGGGGAATCTGGGAATTTGGGGGGGGCTGGGAATTAAGGATGCACAGGAATTGGGGAAGCAGAGGGATTGGGGGAACCAGAGGGATTGGGGAAGGAGAGGAATGAGGGACCTGCAGGAATGGGGGAACAGCTGGAATTAGGGAAGTGCAGGGATTGGGGAACCCCAGGAACTGAGGAATCCCAGGAATCAGGGAACCACAGGGATTGGGGAGCCCCGGGATTCCTGGGGGGATCTGGGCTGTTCCTGTGCTCCCGGGGCCGTAATTCCCGGGGTTTTTCCCGGTTTTCCAGGCCCTGAACCGCGGGAAGGGGCTGCTCCCCGAGCCCAGCATCCTGCAGATCCTGCAGAGCCTCGGGAATCCCACGTCCCTGCAGCTGCTGCTGCCCGCCCTGCTGCACCCCGGCAAGCAGGGTAGGGAATTCCCGGGAATTCCGGGGGGGAAACTCCCGGGGAGGGAATTCCCGGCCCCGGGGGCTTCCTCCCGAGTCTCTTCCCAGCAGGAATTCTGGGAGCTGCCCCTTCCCTGCCCCTGGTGCCCAGCCCGGCCCTTCCCACGGCGCTGCTCCAGCTGGCCCTGCACGGCCATTCCCAGGTAATTCCCACCTGGAATTCCCTGCCCTGGAATTCCCCCCCCCCAGCCCTGCACGGCCATTCCCAGGTAATTCCCACCTGGAATTCCCCCCCCTCAGCCCTGCACGGCCATTCCCAGGTAATTCCCACCTGGAATTCCGCCCCCTCAGCCCTGCACGGCCATTCCCAGGGAATTCCCACCTGGAATTCCCTGCCCTGGAATTCCCCCCCCCTCAGCCCTGCACGGCCATTCCCAGGGAATTCCCACCTGGAATTCCCAAATCCGGGGTTTTTCCCAGAGAGAAGAGGGAGGGTTGAATCTTCCCGAAGCTTTTCCCAAATTTCTTCCCAAACCTCTTCCTGCTTGGCTTTTTCCCCCCTTTCGGGTGGGTTTTCCCTGTTTTTTTTCTGACCTTTCTCCCTGAAGGGTTTTGGGGTTTTTTTTGGGAATTTCAGGGGAATTCCAGAATTCCCCATTCCTGCGGCTCCAGGATTGGATCCAGCAGGGAAAAATCCCAACCCCTCTTCCACCCCGTCCCTTTTCCAAACCTCTTCCCACCCCGTCCCTTTTCCCAGTCCCAGCCCTTTTCCCGCCCTGGGTCTCCCATGGGACAATCCGGCTTTTCCCGCCCTTTTCCCCGCCCTCATCCCGCCTTTTGTGCTTCCAGAAGCCGGGAATTCTGGGGGACTCCCCGCTGGGCTCCCTCCCCCTGGGCCTGGCCCCAGCCCAGCCCCCGGGAAGCTCCTGGGAGACATTCCCGCAGGTAATTCCCAGGATTCCCGAGGGTAATTCCTGGGATTCCCGCAGGTAATTCCCGGGATTCCCACGGGTGATCCCGGAATTCCAGCCCTCGGCAGCCAGGAATCTCCCCCTGGGCCCCAGGGAATTTTTCCCCCTTCCCTGGGATTTTCTGGAGGGGGGAGGGAGGAGCAGGGGGGGTCTGGGATGGGCTTTTCCAGGTGGAAGAGGATCCCAGGATCCCTCTCCTGGTTTTCCCCCCTCCAACCTCTTCCCACTGGGATTTGTTTTTTTCCCACTTTTTGGAATTCCCTCTTCCCACAGCCCTGAAAAGTTTGGGGTTGTTTGTTTGTTTTTTTTTCCGGAAAATTCCTTTGGAATCTTTGGGGGGAATTTTTTTTGGGGGGGAAAATTCCTTTGGAATCCTTGGGGAATTTTTTTGGAAATTTTATTTTTTGGGGGGAAATTCCTTCGGAAATTTTATTTTTTTTGGGGAGGAAATTCCTTTGAAACCTTTGGGAATTTTTCGGAAGTTTTATTTTTTGGGGGGGAATTCCTTTGGAATCCTTGGGAATTTGGGGGGGGGGTGGAATTTTCTTTTGGGGGGGGTGGGTGGAATTCCTTTTTCCCCACAAAAAACCCCCCGTTTTTCCCGGGAATTCCCTCCTCCTGCCGCCCCCGGGATTGGCTCCAGGTGGGAACTGCAGCCCTTTTTCCAAGGAAAGCCCTTTTCCAAGGAAATCCCTTCTCCCTGTGCCTCCAGGGGGGCCCCTGCCCGGGGACCTGGCGCAGGGACCCGGCAAATCCGCCGGGATTCCCGCCGGAACGTGGCCCTGGCGTCCTTCCTGGCCCAGGGGGGGGAGCGGGACAGGCTGGGAGCGGGAACGGGAGCGGCCGGGACCCCCCTGGGAGCCCCCCCGCCCTGGGACACGGAGCAGCCCTTCCCAAATCCAAGGGAGAGGTGAGGAGAGCCCCGGGATACGGGGGGGACGGCTGGGAATAGGGGTGGGGAGGGCTGGGAATGTGGGATGGGGACAGCTGGAATAGGGGTGGGGACAGCCCAAAATGTGGGATGGGGACAGCTGGGAATAGGGGTGGGGACACCCCAAAATATGGGATGGGGACAGCCCAAAATGTGGGATGGGGACAGCTGGGAATAGGGGTGGGGACACCCCAAAATGTGGGGTGGGGACACCCGGGATACAGGGGGGGACGGCTGGGAATAGGGGTGGAAATACCCCAAAATATGGGATGGGGACAGCTGGGAATAGGGGTGGGGAGGGCTGGGAATGTGGGATGGGGATGGCTGGGAATGTGGGATGGGAACAGCTGGGAATAGGGGATGGGGACACCCGGGAATCTGGGATAGAAACACCCCGAAATCTGGGATTGGAACACCCCAGAATCTGGGATGGGGACCCTGAAATCTGGGATGGAAACGTTGGATGGGACTCCCAACTCCAGGACCCCCCAAACCCCCTTAGGGATCCCCCAAAACCCCCTTTAGACCCCTCCAGGACCCCCCAAACCCTTTTGGGACCCCCCTGACCCCCTCTGTGCCCCCCCAGGTGTCTCTGCTGGGGGAGCCCCCCAAGGAATTCCAGCTGCCCCTGAACCCCTTCCTGAACCTGCGGAGCCTCCTGCCCGGCCCAGGTGAGAAAACTGGGAAAGGGCCTTTTTTGGGATCATTCCAACCCTTCCCAACCCTTCCCAACCCCTCCTAACCCTTCCCAACCCTCCTGCCCATCCCACGTGAGGGAAAACTGGAAAAGGCCTTTTTTGGGATCATCCCCTCCCTTCCCAACCCTTCCCAACCCTTCCTGACCCTCCTGCCTGGCCCAGGTGAGAAAACTGGGAAAGGGCCTTTTTTGGGATCATTCCAACCCTTCCCAACCCTTCCTGACCCTCCTGGCCCAGCCTGGGTGAGGGAAAACTGGGAAAGGGCCTTTTTTGGGATCCTTCCCCCCCTTCCCAACCCTTCCCAGCCCTTCCCTCCCTTCCCTCCCTTCCCTCCCTTCCCACCCTCCTGCCTTTTCCAGGAGCTTCCAAAGGGTTCCAGGGCAATCCCGGGGCCCTGGGGGGTCCCTCAGCCCCCCCCCGGGGCCCCCCCAGCGACCCCCCCCTGCTGCCCCCCCCCTCCGGAGACGCCTTCGGATTCGACTTCCAGACGGTGGGTCGGGAATTTTGGGGGGAGATCCGGGAATTTTGGGGGAGATCCAGGGATTTGGGGTGAAATCCAGGGAATTTGGGGGGAGATCCAGGGAATTCGGGGGGAGATCAGGGATTTTGAGGGGAGATCCGGGATTTTGGGGGAGATCCGGGAATTCGGGGGAGATCAGGGATTTTGGGGGGAGATCCGGGGATTTTGGGGTGAAATCCAGGGATTTGGGGTGAGATCCAGGGATTTTGGGGTGAAATCCAGGGATTTTGGGGGGAGATCGGGGGATTTGGGGGGAGATCCAGGATTTGGGGTGAGATCCAGGGATTTGGGTGAGATCCAGGGATTTTGGGTGAGATCCAGGGAATTCGGGGTGAAATCCAGGGAATTTGGGGGGGTTTTAGGCTTGGGAGATTCCCTGAACTCCCTGCTTTTCCTAGGCCTTTGGAATTCCAGCTGCTGGGTTGGGAATTTGGGGTGAAATCCGGGATTTTGGGGTGAAATCCAGGGATTTTGGGGGGTTTTAGTTTTAGGAGACTCCCTGAACTCCCTGCTTTTCCTGGGACCTTGGAATTCCAGCTGCTGGGTGGGAATTCGGGGTGAAATCCAGGATTTTTGGGGGGTTTCAGACTCGGGACACCCCCCCCCCCATTTTTTCCTGGGAATTTGGGAATCCCACTTTTCAACCCCCCCTTCCCCTGGTTTTCCCAGCAGGATTTGGGCTCCAGGATTTTCCCCCAAACCCGAGACCCCTCCGGGCCCCTCCTGGGGGGCTTCGGGCCCGGCAGGAACAAGGTAAAAACCCCTTTTGGGGGGATTTGGGGGAATTTGGGGGCTCCCCCTTATTTTTAGGGGAGATTTTAAGGGTCTCTCCCTGTTTCTGGGGGGATTTGGGGGTTTCTCCCTTTTTTGGGTGGATTTCAGGGGGATTTCAGGGGGGATTTGGAGATTTTCCCCCTTTTTTGGGCTGATTTCAGGGATTTTCCCCCTTTCTGGGGGGATTTCAGGGGGATTTCGGGATTTTCCCCCTTTTTTGGGTTGATCTCCGGGGGATTTCAGGATTTTCCCCCAATTTTTGGGTTGATCTCGGGGGGATTTCGGGATTTTCCCCCAATTTTTGGGTTGATCTCCGGGAGGATTTCGGGATTTTCCCCCAATTTTCGGGTTGATCTCGGGGGGATTTCGGGATTTTCCCCCAATTTTCGGGTTGATCTCCGGGGGATTTCAGGATTTTCCCCCAATTTTTGGGTTGATCTCGGGGGGATTTCGGGATTTTCCCCCAATTTTCGGGTTGATCTCCGGGCTCTGCTCCCCCTGCAGGTCCCGTCCCCCTCCCCTGCCTTTGACAGGGGGGTTTTGGGGCCCCCCCTGCCCCCCTTTTTCTCGGGCTCCCCCAGTTCCTGCTTCTCCAGTGGGGTCCAGGCCGGGCTCAAGCAGAGCCACCTCAGCAAGGTGAGACCCCAGGGGGGGACCCCAACCCCTTTGCCCCCAGTTATCCCTTTTTTAATTCCATTTATCCCCCTTTTCCCCCATTTATCCCATTTTATCTTCCATTTTCCCTCATTTATATCCCATTTTTAATTCCATTTATCCCCCTTTGCCCTCATTTATCCCCTTTTCCCTCATTTATCTCGTCTTTTCTTCCATTTTCCCCATTTTCCCTCATTTATCCAATTTTTCTTCCATTTATCCCCTTTGCCCTCATTTATCCCCCTTTTGCCCTCATCCCCTTTTCCCCTCATTTATCCCATTTTTCCCCTCATTTATCCCCATTTTCCCTCATTTCTCCCTCTTTTCCCCCCATTTCTCCCCCTTTTCCCTCATTTTTCCCATTTTCCCCTCATTTATCCCCCTTTTCCCCCCATTTCTCCCATTTTCCCCTCATTTATCCCCTTTTCCCTGATTTATCCCATTTTCCCCTCATTTATCCCATTTTTCCCCTCATTTATCCCATTTATCCCCTTTTCCCTCACTTTTCCCATTTTTCCCTCATTTCTCCCATTTTCCCCTCCCTTTTTCCCTCATTTATCCCATTTTCCCCCCCAGCCCCTCGGGATCCCCCCGAGTTCCCCGGAGCCCGTCCTGCCCTTGGGACCCTCCACCCCCCACCCCAAGGTACCAAAACCCCCAAAACAGCCCCAAAAAAGGGGGGGGGGATTTTTTTGGGGGGTGGGAATATTTATATATTTTAATATATTTTTATATTATATATTTTAATATATTATTTATATATTTTAATATATTTTTATATTATATATTTTAATATATTATTTATATGTTTTAACATATTATTTATATGTTTTAATATATTATTTATGTTTTAATATATTTTGTATGTATTTTAATATATTTTATATATTTAATATATTTTAATAGCAAAAAAACTTAAGTAGCAAAACAAACATTTTAGTAAACAAAATTTTAACAGGCAAAATTTCATTAATTTCAATTTTATCAACTTTAATTAATTTTTATTAATTTTTAATTTTAATTCCGACAGTTAATTTTATTTCTTTTATTAATTCTAGTAACAAAATTTTAACTAGAAAATTTCAATTTTAATTTTAGCAATTTTGATTATCTTTTATTTACTTTCTTATTTTGATTTTAACAGTTAACTTTATCCCCTTTATTAATTTCAGTAACAAAATTGTAACAGGCAAAATTTCATTGATTTTAATTTTATCAATTTTAATTATTTTTTATTAATTGTAAAATTTTAATTCTAACAGTTAATTTTATTTATTTTATTAATTTTAGCAGCAAAATTTTAGTAAAAAATTTCATTAATTTTAATTTTATCAATTTTAATTATTTTTTATTTTTTTTATTTTAATTTTAACCGTTAATTTTTATTTCTTTTATTAACTTCAGCAACAAAAATTTTAACAGGCGAAATGTCGTTAATTTTGATTTTATGAACTTTAATTAATTTTTATTCGCTTTATTTTAATTCCAACCATTAATTTAGTTGCTTTTATCGATCCTACCCCCTAATTAACTGCTCTCCTCATTAATTTCCCCCAGCTGCCCCGGGGGGGCACAAACGTCCCTTCTCCCACCTGCTGCCGTCCCCGGAGCCGAGCCCCGAGGGCTGTTACGTGGGGCAGCACTCCCAGGGGCTGGGGGGGCACTACGCAGACTCCCACCTCAAGAGGAAGAGGATCTTCTAGGGGGACCCAAAACACCTGAAAATACCCAAAACCAGCCCAAAAAACACCCAAAAAACACCCCAAAAACAGCCCCTACGCCGACTCCCACCTCAAGAGGAAGAGGATCTTCTAGGGGGACCCAAAACACCCCCAAAAACAGCCCAAAAACACCCCAAAAAACACCCCCAAAACAGCCCAAAACCAGCCCAAAAACCACCCCAAAAACAGCCCAAAACCAGCCCAAAAAACACCCCCAAAACAGCCCAAAAAACACCCCAAAACCAGCCCAAAAACAGCCCCAAAAACAGCCCCTACGCCGACTCCCACCTCAAGAGGAAGAGGATCTTCTAGGGGGACCCAAAAACACCTGAAAATACCCCAAAAACAGCCCAAAAAACACCCAAAACCAGCCCAAAACCAGCCCAAAAAACAGCCCCAAAAACAGCCCAAAAACCACCCCAAAAACAGCCCAAAACACCCCAAAAACACCCCAGAAACACCCCAAAAACAGCCCCAAAAACAGCCCAAAAAACACCCCAGAAACACCCCAAAAACACCCCAGAAAACCCCCTACGCCGACTCCCACCTCAAGAGGAAGAGGATCTTCTAGGGGGACCCAAAAACACCCGAAAATACCCCAAAACCAGCCCAAAAAACAGCCCAAAACCAGCCCAAAAACACCCCAGAAAACAGCCCCAGAAACAGCCCCAAAAACACCCCAAAATACCCCAAAACCAGCCCCAAAACCAGCCCAAAAACAGCCCCAAAAAAATACCCCAAAAACACCCCAAAAACCCCCCCAAAAACCCCAAATCTGGGACACAAAAGGGGCCCCTGGGGGGGGGATTTTTTTGTAACTCTTTTTGTGGGTTTTTGGTCTTTTCTCGCCCCTTTTGGGGGGTTTTTAAAGAGGTTTTTGGTTTTACCCCACACACACACACACGGAGATTTTGGGGGGGTTTGGCCCCCCCCCTCAAAGGATTTTGGGGGGTTTGAGCCCCCCCAAAAGATTTTGGGGTTTTTGACCCCCCCCCCCCCAAAAGATTTTGAGGTCTTGGAGCCCCTCCCCTAAAAGATTTTGGGGGGTTTTGACCCTCCCCTAAAAGATTTTGGGGTTTTTTTGAGCCCCTCCCCTAAAAGATTTTGGGGGTTTTTGACCCTCCCCTAAAAGATTTTGGGGTTTTTTTTGAGCCTCCCCCCCCCCAAGCAGTAACTGGGCCCCCCCAAAATCGGCCCCTGCCTTAAACCTGCTGCTTTGGGGTTTTTTTGGGAAGGGGTGTCCCTGTTTTTGGGGGGTCTCCCCAATTTTGGGGGGGTCTCCACCCTCTTTTGGGGGGGTTTCCCCCACTTTTGGGGGCCCCTCAACCCTTCGAGGGGGGGGAATCCCCTAAATTTGGGGGAGTTCCCTCCTTTTTGGGGGTCTCTCCTCCTTCCCAGGGGGGTCCCCAACCTTTTTAGGGGGTCCCTAAATTTGGGGTTTCCCTAAATTTAGAGATTCCCTAAATTTGAAGATTCCCTAAATTTGGGGTTTCCCTCCTTTCCCGGGGTGTCCCCCCCCCTTTTTTGGGGGGTCTCCTCCTTCCTGGGGGTGTCCCCCCCCAACCATTTCACTCGTGTGGGGTCGGAGATTTTTTGGGTTCGTTTCACTGGTTTTTGGTGTTTTCTCGTGTGTTTTTCCCCTTTTTTTGTCGTTTTTTAACCATTCCCGGAGCCAATTCCTGCCCTTTTTTTGGGTAAAAAATTGGCTTTTTTTTTTACTTTAAAACTCCTTTATTTTTTAAAAACCCCAAACCCTTCCGGGGGGGCTTCACCTCCCCCTCCCCTCCCACCCCCCCAACAGGCGCTTTTTTGGGGGGGTTTTTTCCCCCCCCTCCCCCTTTTTTGGGGGGTTTTCCCCGGATTTGAGTCGTTCCCTGTTTTTACTGTCTGGATTTGCTGTAGGGGGGGGTCTCGTGTCCCCCCCAAAATCTCCCCCCACCCCCCCCAAAAAAGTAAAGCTTATATTTATATCTCTGCCTCCCCCCCCTCTTTTTTGGGGTTGTTTCGGTGTCGTTTCGTTATTTCTGCGCCCCCCCCCCCCAAAAAAAATTTGGGGGAGACCCTTCCCCTAAATCCCACCCCCCCTAAATCCCACCCCCCCCAAAATCCCACCCCCCCCGGAAGGGCAGGGGAGGGGGCTGGGGGGTCTCTGTGTCCCCCCCCCCCTCGATTTTGGGGGGGTCCCCCCCCGTGGGAACAGGGACCCCCCCAATTGACCCCCCCCAGACCCCAAAGCCCCCCCCAGAGACCACCCTGACACCCCCCCCCCATTAAAGGGTCCCCTGGGTGCCCCCTCCTCACCCCAAACCCCCCAAACCCCCCTGGACCCCCCAAATCCCCCCCCCAATTAAAGGGGTTCCTGGGTGCCCCCCCTCATCCCAGAGACCCCCAAATCCCCCTGGACCCCCCAAGTCCCCCCCCAATTAAAGGGGTTCCCTGGGTGCCCCCCCTCACCCCAAACCCCCCTGGATCCCCCAAATCCCCTCCCAAAATTAAAGGGTCCCCCCCTCCTCATCTCCAAGCCCCCCAACCTCCCCCCCCAATTAGAGGGGTTCCCCTGGGTGCCCCCCCCTCATCCCAAACCCCCCTGGATCCCCCAATTTCCCCCCTTTCCCCCCAAATCCCCCCCCAATTAGGGGGGTCCCGGCTGCCCCCCCTTCCGACAGCCATTAACAGCCTCCCCCTCCCCCATCCCTGCACCTCGGGGGGTCCCCTGAGCGCCCCCCCGCACCCTCCGGACCCCCCCGATCCCCTCTTGGACCCCCCAAATTCCCCCGGAACCACCGGTCGGGCTTTAGGACCCAGCGCCGGCCCCGCGCCCTCGGCCCCGCCCCGGCCCCGCCCCCTCGGCCCCGCCCCGGCCCCTCGGCCCCGCCCCTCCCTCCCGCGGGGTCACGTGGCCGCGGTCACGTGGGGGCCGTCATGGCGGCCTCCATGGCGGCGGCGAGCGGCGGCTCCGTGACGCGGCGGCTGCTGCGGGGGGCGGCGCGGGGGCTCAGCGGGGCCGCGGCCGAGGAGCCCGAGGCGGCCCCGTGAGTACCGGGGGGCTCGGGGGGCGGGCCGGGCCGGGGCGGGCGCTGTCCCGCGCTCGGGAGCGGTCCCGGGGCTGTCCCGGGGCTGTCCGGGTCTGGGGGGGGGTTCCCGGTGCTGTCCCGCGCTCGGGAGGGGTCCCGGGGCTGTCCCGGTCCCGGAGGGGCTCCCGGTATTGTCGCTGTCCCGGGGCTGTTCCCGGTCCCGGTGGGGTCCCGGTTCCAGGGGAGTTTCCCGGTGTTGTCCCGGTGCTGATCCCGGTGCTGTCCCAGGGGGTTCCCGGGGCTGATCCCGGTTCCCGGTGCTGTCCCGGTGTTGTCCCTGTTCCAGGGGGGTTTCCCGGTGTTGTTCCGGTGTTGTCCCGGTTCCCGGTGTTGTCCCGGTGCTGTCCCGGTGCTGTCCCTGTTCCGGGGGGGTTTCCCGGTGCCGATCCCGGTGCCGATCCCGGTGTCGTTCCCGTTGCAGGGTGAACGTGGTGTTCGTGGATCGCTCCGGGCGGGAGGTGCCGGTTCGGGGCCGGGTCGGGGACAACGTCCTGCACCTCGCCCAGAGACACGGGCTGGAGCTCGAGGGTCGGGAATGGGATCGGGATCGGGAATGGGATCGGGAATGGGATCGGGAATGGGGTCGGGATCGGGAACGGGATCGGGAATGGGAACAGGATCGGGAACGGGATCGGGAATGGGATCGGGAATGGGAGACACGGGCTGGAGCTGGGCCGTGGGATGGGAACAGGGGTGGGAATGGGAATGGGGGGCGTGGCCGGGGGTCCCGGGAAGTCCCATTGTTAACGGGGGGGGTCCCGGGGGGAGTCCCGGGGGGGTCCCAGGAGGGGTCCCAGGGGGGTCCCGGGGGGGTCCCGCTGCTGACGGGGGTCTCAGGAGGGGTCCCGGGGGGGTCCCAGGAGGGGTCCCAGGGGGTTCCCAGGGGGGTCCCGCTGCTGACGGGGGTCCCAGGAGGGGTCCCGGGGGGGGTCCCCGGGGGGTCTCAGAGGGGTCCCGCTGCTGACGGGGGTCCCGGGGGCTCCCCCAGGCGCCTGCGAGGCCTCCCTGGCCTGTTCCACGTGCCACGTTTACATCAGTGACCCCCACCTGGGGCGGCTCCCGGCCCCCGACGAGAGGTAACGGCCCCCCCGGGGACCACCCTGAGCCCCCCAGACCCCACAGCCCCCCCGGGGACCACCCTGAGCCCCCCAGACCCCACAGCCCCCCCGGGGACCACCCTGAGCCCCCCAGACCCCACATCCCCCCTCGGGGACCACCCTGAGCCCCCCAGACCCCACAGCCCCCCCCGGGACCACCCTGAGCCCCTGAGATCCCACAAACCCACCCTGACCCCCCATTGACCCCACAGCCCCCCCAGACCCCACCCTGACCCCCCTAAAACCCCCCCAGCCCCTCCCACACCCCAACCCCCAATCCCCCTCCCCATTCCCCCATTTCCTCCCCTCCCCATCCCCTCCCTCCCCCCCTTCAGAGACCCCTCCCCACCCCTCGGGGACCCCCGTGGCCCCCCCAAAGCCCCCCCGTGTGTTCCCCCCCAGGGAGGAGGACCTGCTGGACCAGGCCCCGCTGCTCCAGGAGAATTCCCGGCTGGGCTGTCAGATCCTGCTGAGCCCGGCCCTGGAGGGGGCCCGGATCGGCCTGCCCCGGCTCACCAGGAACTTCTACGTGGATGGGCACGTCCCCAAACCCCACTGACCCCCCCCAGACCCCACTGACCCCCCCCAGACCCCACTGACCCCCCCCAGACCCCACTGACCCCCCCCAAACCCCACTGACCCCCCCAAACCCCACTGACCCCCCCATGAAGGGATGGACACCACCCAAAAGGACGGACAAACCCCCAAAGGATGGACACCCCCAAAGGATGGACACCCCTCCAAAGGCTCTGGATTTGGGATAAGGAACGTTCTGGTTAATAAACAGGGGTTTTTTTGTCTGACCTGGTGCTTGGGGGCATTTTGGGGGGGGTGGGGGGGTCCCTCCCTGTCCTTGGGGGGTCCCTGTCCCACTCTGGGGGTCCCTGCCTTGTCTTTGGGGGTCCCAGCCCCACCTGGGAGGGGTCCTGTCCCCATTTGGGGGTCCCTGTCCCCATTTGGGGTCCCAGCCCCACCTGGGAGGGCTCCTGTCCCTATATGGGGGTCCCTGTCCTCATTTGGGGGGTCCCAGCCCCACATGGGAGGGCTCCTGTCCCTATATGGGGATCCCTGTCCTCATTTGGGGGGTCCCAGTCCCCCATTTGGGGGTCCCAGCCCCACCTGTGTCGCTGCCCCGCCCCGGGGGTCCCTCCCCGCCCCCCCGCAGCTGGGGCTGGTTTAGGGCCGTTCCCGGGGCCGCTCCCGGGGGTCGGGATGGGGGAGCAGCCGCTGTTCCTCGAGGGGCAGCCCCCCGACTTCTCGCTGCTCCAGCGCCTGCTCTGCCTCGAGCCCGAGCCCTGCGACCCCCCCGCGCTCCTCCGCCGCCCCCCGCACCCGGCGGGGCCGCGACCCCCCGGGACCCCCCCAGGTGGGAACCGGGAACGGGGGAACCGGGAACGGGGGAACCGGGGGAGCTGGGGGGGAATTGGGGGTCCCGGGACACGGGGTGGTCCCACCCTGGGGGCTGGAATTGGGGGTCCCGGGACACGGGGTGGTCCCACCGGGGAGGGAACAGGAGGTACCGGGACCCCGCTCCTGTCCCGGGAACCGGGAGAACCGGGAATGGTCCGACCGGGAGGGAATTGGGAGCACCGGGGGGAAGGACCGGGATAACCGGGACTGGTCCCACCGGGAAGGAACCGGGACCCCCGGGATGGCCCCGGGAAGGGGGGGGTGTCCCCACCTCCCCCCCGTTCCCTAACGGCGTCCCCCGGTCAGGGCGGGGGTCCCGGAGCCCCCCCCGCGGCCCCGGAGCCCCCCGGGGGAGGGTCTCACGTTCCTGCAGGAGTCGGTGCGGCTGCTGAGCCCCCCCCGAGCCCCCCCCGGCCGCTCCCGCCGCGCCCCCCGACACCCCGGGGGTCCCCCCGCCGCCCACCGGGACCCCCGAGGCGCTGAGTCTGATCAGCCTCCAGTGCCGGCACCTGGACGGCGGCACCGGGATCGGCACCGGGATCAACACCGGGATCGGGATCCACACCGGGATCGGGATCCACACCGGGATCGGGATCGGCACCGGGATCAACACCGGCACCAGTAACGGGACTGGGACAGGCAGCGGGATCAGCCCCGGGCCCAGTAACGGCCCCGGGATCGACACTGGGCCCAGCCCCGGGTTCGGGTCCGGGCGGCGCCGCAAACAGCCTCTCCCGCAGCGCGGGGCGGACCCCCGGGGACCCCTCGTTCCGGGGGGTGACGCTCCGGATGCGCCTCGGGGACCCCGCGGGGGGCGCGGGAGACACCGGCGAGTGCCCCCTCCTCATCAGCGCCCGCAGGTACGGGACCCCGGGGGGCTCCGTCCGTCTGTCCCGGGGGGGCTCCGTCCGTCTGTCCCGGGGGGGCTCCGTCCGTCTGTCA